>NC_072417.2:1212121-1515151 GCF_028858775.2 Pan troglodytes
CAGTCATCTGTACAAACATGGAAATATCTACACCGCTGTCACTATAAACATGGAAATAACTACACCGCTATCTCTATAAACATGGAAATATCTACACAGCTATCTCCATCAACATGGAAATATACACACCGCCATCTCTTTAAACATGGAGGTATCTACAACGCCATCTACATAAACAAGAAAATATCTACACTGCCATCTATATAAACATGGAAATATCTACACCGCCATCTCTATAAACATGGAAATATCTACACTGCCATTTGTAGAAAGATGGAAATATCTACACCGCCATCTGTATAAACGTGGAAATACCTACACCGCTATCTGTATAAACATGGAAATATCTACACCGCAATCTGTATAAACATGGAAATATCTACACCACTCTCTGTAAAAATATGAAATATCTAAACCGCTATCTCTATAAAAGTGGAAATATCTACACTGCTATGTGTATAAACATGGAAATATCCTCACTGCTATCTCTATGCACATTGATATATCTACACCGCTATCTCTAAAAACATGGAAATATCTACACAGCTATCTCTATAAACATGGAAATATCTACACCACCATCTGTATAAACATGGAAATACCTACAAAGTCATCTGTATAAACATGGAAATATCTACACAGCCATCTGTATAAACATGGAAATATCTACACAGCCATCTGTATAAACCTGGAAATATCTGCACTGTCATCTATATAAACATGGAAATATCTACAGAGAACTCTGTATAAACATGGAAATATCGGCATAGCCATCTGTATAAACATGGAAATATCTACAACGCTATCTGTATAAACATGGAAATATCTACACCGCTCTGTGTATTAACGTGGAAATATCTCCATTGCTATCTGTATAAACATGGACAAATCTCCACCGCAATATGTATAAACCTGAAAATATCTACACTTCTATCTCTATAAACATGGAAATATCTACACTGCCATCTGTACAAACATGGAAATATCTACACAGTCATCTGTAGAAACATGGAAATATCTACACCGCTATCTCTATAAACATGGAAATAACTACACCGCTATCTCTATAAACATGGAAATATCTACACCGCTATCTCCATCAACATGGAAATATACACACCGCCATCTCTTTAAACATGGAGGTATCTACAACGCCATCTACATAAACAAGAAAATATCTACACTGCCATCTATATAAACATGGAAATATCTACACCGCCATCTCTATAAACATGGAAATATCTACACTGCCATTTGTAGAAAGATGGAAATATCTGCACCGCCATCTGTATAAAAGTGGAAATACCTACACCACTATCTGTATAAACATGGAAATATCTACACCGCAATCTGTATAAACATGGAAATATCTACACTGCTCTCTGTATAAATATAAAATATCTAAACCGCTATCTCTATAAAAGTGGAAATATCTACACTGCTATCTGTATAAACATGGAAATATATACAATGCTATCTGTATAAACATGGAAATATCCTCACTGCTATGTCTATGCACATTGATATATCTACACCGCTATCTCTATAAACATGGAAATATCTACACCGCCATCTCTATAAACATGGAAATATCTACACCGTCATCTGTATAAACATGGAAATATCTACACCGCTATCTGTATAAACATGGAAATATCTACACCGCGATCTGTATAAACATGGAAATACCTACACCGCGATCTGTATAAACATGGAAATATCTAAACCGCTATCTGAGTAAACATGGAAATATCTACACAGCTATCTCTATAAACATGGAAATATCTACACCGCCATCTGTATAAACATGGAAATACCTACAAAGTCATCTGTATAAACATGGAAATATCTACACAGCCATCTGTATAAACATGGAAATATCTACACAGCCATCTGTGTAAAGCTGGAAATATCTGCACTGTCATCTATATAAACATGGAAATATCTACAGAGAACTCTGTATAAAAATGGAAATATCGGCACAGCCATCTGTATAAACATGGAAATATCTACAACGCTATCTGTATAAACATGGAAATATCTACACCGCTATGTGTATTAACGTGGAAATATCTCCATTGCTATCTGTATAAACATGGACAAATCTCCACCGCAATATGTATAAACATGAAAATATCTACACTTCTATCTCTATAAACATGGAAATATCTACACTGACATCTGTACAAACATGGAAATATCTACACAGTCATCTGTACAAACATGGAAATATCTACACCGCTGTCACTATAAACATGGAAATAACTACACCGCTATCTCTATAAACATGGAAATATCTACACAGCTATCTCCATCAACATGGAAATATACACACCGCCATCTCTTTAAACATGGAGGTATCTACAACGCCATCTACATAAACAAGAAAATATCTACACTGCCATCTATATAAACATGGAAATATCTACACCGCCATCTCTATAAACATGGAAATATCTACACTGCCATTTGTAGAAAGATGGAAATATCTACACCGCCATCTGTATAAACGTGGAAATACCTACACCGCTATCTGTATAAACATGGAAATATCTACACCGCAATCTGTATAAACATGGAAATATCTACACCACTCTCTGTAAAAATATGAAATATCTAAACCGCTATCTCTATAAAAGTGGAAATATCTACACTGCTATGTGTATAAACATGGAAATATCCTCACTGCTATCTCTATGCACATTGATATATCTACACCGCTATCTCTAAAAACATGGAAATATCTACACAGCTATCTCTATAAACATGGAAATATCTACACCACCATCTGTATAAACATGGAAATACCTACAAAGTCATCTGTATAAACATGGAAATATCTACACAGCCATCTGTATAAACATGGAAATATCTACACAGCCATCTGTATAAACCTGGAAATATCTGCACTGTCATCTATATAAACATGGAAATATCTACAGAGAACTCTGTATAAACATGGAAATATCGGCACAGCCATCTGTATAAACATGGAAATATCTACAACGCTATCTGTATAAACATGGAAATATCTACACCGCAATGTGTATTAACGTGGAAATATCTCCATTGCTATCTGTATAAACATGGACAAATCTCCACCGCAATATGTATAAACATGAAAATATCTACACTTCTATCTCTATAAACATGGAAATATCTACACTGCCATCTGTACAAACATGGAAATATCTACACAGTCATCTGTAGAAACATGGAAATATCTACACCGCTATCTCTATAAACATGGAAATAACTACACCGCTATCTCTATAAACATGGAAATATCTACACCGCTATGTCCATCAACATGGAAATATACACACCGCCATCTCTTTAAACATGGAGGTAACTACAACGCCATCTACATAAACAAGAAAATATCTACACTGCCATCTATATAAACATGGAAATATCTACACCGCCATCTCTATAAACATGGAAATATCTACACTGCCATTTGTAGAAAGATGGAAATATCTGCACCGCCATCTGCATAAAAGTGGAAATATCTACACCACTATCTGTATAAACATGGAAATATCTACACCGCACTCTGTATAAACATGGAAATATCTACACTGCTCTCTGTACAAATATGAAATATCTAAACCGCTATCTCTATAAAAGTGGAAATATCTACACTGCTATCTGTATAAACATGGAAATATCTACAACGCTATCTGTATAAACATGCAAATATCCTCACTGCTATCTCTATGAACATTGATATATCTACACCGCTATCTCTATAAACATGGAAATATCTACACCGCCATCTCTATAAACATGGAAATATCTACACCGTCATCTGTATAAACATGGAAATATCTACACCGCTATCTGTATAAACATGGAAATATCTACACCGCGATCTGTATAAACATGGAAATATCTACACCGCGATCTGTATAAACATGGAAATATCTAAACCGCTATCTGTGTAAACATGGAAATATCTACACAGCTATCTCTATAAACATGGAAATATCTACACCGCCATCTGTATAAACATGGAAATACCTACAAAGTCATCTGTATAAACATGGAAATATCTTCACAGCCATCTGTATAAACATGGAAATATCTACACAGCCATCTGTATAAACCTGGAAATATCTGCACTGTCATCTATATAAACATGGAAATATCTACAGTGAACTCTATAGAAACATGGAAATATCGGCACAGCCATCTGTATAAACATGGAAATATCTACAACGTTATCTGTATAAACATGGAAATATCTACACCGCTATGTGTATTAACGTGGAAATATCTCCATTGCTATCCGTATAAACATGGACAAATCTCCACCGCAATATGTATAAACATGAAAATATCTACACTTCTATCTCTATAAACATGGAAATATCTACACTGCCATCTGTACAAACATGGAAATATCTACACAGTCATCTGTAGAAACATGTAAATATCTACACCGCTAACTCTATAAACATGGAAATAACTACACCGCTATCTCTATAAACTTGGAAATATCTACACCGCTATCTCCATCAACATGGAAATATACACACTGCCATCTCTTTAAACATGGAGGTATCTACAACGCCAGCTACATAAACAAGAAAATATCTACACTGCCATCTATATAAACATGGAAATATCTACACCGCCATCACTATAAACATGGAAATATCTACACTGCCATTTGTAGAAAGATGGAAATATCTACACCGCCATCTGTATAAACGTGGAAATATCTACACCGCTATCTGTATAAACATGGAAATATCTACACCGCGAACTGTATAAACATGGAAATATCTAAACCGCTATCTGTGTAAACATGGAAATATCTACACAGCTGTCTCTATAAACATGGAAGTATCTACACCGCGATCCGTATAAACATGGAAATATCTAAACCGCTATCTGTGTAAACATGGAAATATCTATACAGCTATCTCTATAAACATGGAAATATCTACACCGCCATCTGTATAAACATGGAAATACCTACAAAGTCATCTGTATAAACATGGAAATATCTACACAGCCATCTGTATAAACATGGAAATATCTACACAGCCATCTGTATAAACCTGGAAATATCTGCACTGTCATCTATATAAACATGGAAATATCTACAGAGAACTCTGTATAAACATGGAAATAGCTACAACGCTATCTGTATAAACATGGAAATATCTACACCGCTATGTGTATTAACGTGGGAATATCTCCATTGCTATCTGTATAAACATGGTCAAATCTCCACCGCAATATGTATAAACATGAAAATATCTACACTTCTATCTCTATAAACATGGAAATGTCTACACTGCCATTTGTAGAAAGATGGAAATATCTACACCGTCATCTGTATAAACGTGGAAATACCTACACCGCTATCTCTATAAACATGGAAATATCTACACAGCAATCTGTATAAACATGGAAATATCTACACCGCTCTCTGTATAAATATGCAATATCTAAACCGCTATCTCTATAAAAGTGGAAATATCTACACTGCTATCTGTATAAACATGGAAATATCCTCACTGCTATCTCTATGAACATTGATATATCTACACCGCTATCTCTATAAACATGGAAATATCTACACCGCCATCTCTATAAACATGGAAATATCTACACCGTCATCTGTATAAACATGGAAATATCTACAGCGCTATCTGTATAAACATGGAAATATCTACACCGCGATCTGTATAAACATGGAAATATCTACACCGCGATCTGTATAAACATGGAAATATCTAAACCGCTATCTGTGTAAACATGGAAATATCTACACAGCTATCTCTATAAACATGGAAATATCTACACCGCCATCTGTATAAACATGGAAATACCTACAAAGTCATCTGTATAAACATGGAAATATCTACACAGCCATCTGTATAAACATGGAAATATCTACACAGCCATCTGTATAAACCTGGAAATATCTGCACTGTCATCTATATAAACATGGAAATATCTACAGAGAACTCTGTATAAATATGGAAATATCGGCACAGCCATCTGTATAAACATGGAAATATCTACAACGCTATCTGTATAAACATGGAAATATCTACACCGCTATGTGCATTAACGTGGAAATATCTCCATTGCTATCTGTATAAACATGGACAAATCTCCACCGCAATATGTATAAACATGAAAATATCTACACTTCTATCTCTATAAACATGGAAATATCTACACTGCCATCTGTATAAACATGGAAATCTCTACATAGTCATCTGTAGAAACGTGGAAATATCTACACCGCTATCTCTATATACATGGAAATAACTACACCGCTATCTCTATAAACATGGAAATATCTACACCGCTATCTCCATCAACATGGAAATATACACACCGCCATCTCTTTAAACATGGAGGTATCTACAACGCCATCTACATAAACAAGAAAATATCTACACTGCCATCTATATAAACATGGAAATATCTACACCGCCATCTCTATAAACATGGAAATATCTACACTGCCATTTGTAGAAAGATGGAAATATCTACACCGCCATCTGTATAAACGTGGAAATACCTACACCGCTATCTGTATAAACATGGAAATATCTACACCGCTATCTGTATAAACATGGAAATATCTACACCGCCATCTGTATAAACATGGAAATATCTACACCGCTCTCTGTATAAATATGAAATATCTAAACCGCTATCTCTATAAAAGTGGAAATATCTACACTGCTATCTGTATAAACATGGAAATATCCTCACTGCTATCTCTATGAACATTGATATATCTACACCGCTATCTCTATAAACATGGAAATATCTACACCGCCATCTCTATAAACATGGTAATATCTACACAGTCATCTGTATAAACATGGAAATATCTACACCGCTATCTGTATGAACATGGAAACATCTACACCGCGATCTGTATAAACATGGAAATATCTACACCGCGATCTGTATAAACATGGAAATATCTAAACCGCTATCGGTGTAAACATGGAAATATCTACACAGCTATCTCTATAAACATGGAAATATCTACACCGCCATCTGTATAAACATGGAAATACCTACAAAGTCATCTTTAGAAACATGGAAATATCTACACAGCCATCTCTATAAACATGGAAATATCTACACAGCCATCTGTATAAACCTGGAAATATCTGCACTGTCATCTATATAAACATGGAAATATCTACAGAGAACTCTGTTTAAACATGGAAATATCGGCACAGCCATCTGTATAAACATGGAAATATCTACAGCGCTATCTGTATATACATGGAAATATCTACACCGCTATGTGTATTAACGTGGAAATATCTCCATTGCTATCTGTATAAACATGGACAAATCTCCACCGCAATATGTATAAACATGAAAATATCTACACTTCTATCTCTATAAACATGGAAATATCTACACTGCCATCTGTACAAACATGGAAATATCTACACAGTCATCTGTAGAACCATGGAAATATCTACACCGCTATCTCTATAAACATGGAAATAACTACACCGCTATCTCTATAAACATGGAAATATCTACACCGCTATCTCCATCAACATGGAAATATACACACCGCCATCTCTTTAAACATGGAGGTATCTAAAATGCCATCTACATAAACAAGAAAATATCTGCACTGCCATCTATATAAACATGGAAATGTCTACACCGCCATCTCTATAAACATGGAAATATCTACACTGCCATTTGTAGAAAGATGGAAATATCTACACCGCCATCTGTATAAACGTGGAAATACCTACACCGCTATCTGTATAAACATGGAAATATCTACACGGCAATCTGTATATACATGGAAATATCTACACCGCTCTCTGTATAAATATGAAATATCTAAACCGCTATCTCTATAAAAGTGGAAATATCTACACTGCTATCTGTATAAACATGGAAATATCCTCACTGCTATCTATATGAACATTGATATATCTACACCGCTATCTCTATAAACATGTTAATATCTACACCGCCATCTCTATAAACATGGAAATATCTACACCGTCATCTGTATAAACATGGAAATATCTACAGCGCTATCTGTATAAACATGGAAATATCTACACTGCGATCGGTATAAACATGGAAATATCTAAACCGCTATCTGTGTAAACATGGAAATATCTACACAGCTATCTCTATAAACATGGAAATATCTACACAGCTATCTCTATAAACATGGAAATATCTACACCGCCATCTGTATAAACATGGAAATACCTACAAAGTCATCTGTATAAACATGGAAATATCTACACAGCCATCTGTATAAACATGGAAATATCTACACAGCCATCTGTATAAACCTGGAAATATCTGCACTGTCATCTATATAAACATGGAAATATCTACAGAGAACTCTGTATAAACATGGAAATATCGGCACAGCCATCTGTATAAACATGGAAATATCTACAACGCTATCTGTATAAACATGGAAATATCTACACCGCTTTGTGTATTAACGTGGAAATATCTCCATTGCTATCTGTATAAACATGGACAAATCTCCACCGCAATATGTATAAACATGAAAATATCTACACTTCTATCTCTATAAACATGGAAATATCTACACTGCCATCTGTACAAACATGGAAATATCCACACAGTCATCTGTAGAAACATGGAAATATCTACACCGCTATCTCTATAAACATGGAAATAACTACACCGCTATCTCTATAAACATGGAAATATCTACGCCACTATCTCCATCAACATGGAAATATACACACCGCCATCTCTTTAAACATGGAGGTATCTACAACGCCATCTACATAAACAAGAAAATATCTACACTGCCATCTATATAAACATGGAAATATCTACACCGCCATGTCTATAAACATGGAAATATCTACACGGCCATTTGTAGAAAGATGGAAATATCTACACCGCCATCTGTATAAACGTGGAAATATCTACAACGCTATCTGTATAAACATGGAAATATCTACACCGCTATGTGTATTAACGTGGAAATATCTCCATTGCTATCTGTATAAACATGGACAAATCTCCACCGCAATATGTATAAACATGAAAATATCTACACTTCTATCTCTATAAACATGGAAATATCTACACTGCCATCTGCACAAACATGGAAATACCTACAAAGTCATCTGTATAAACATGGAAATATCTACACAGCCATCTGTATAAACATGGAAATATCTACACAGCCATCTGTAGAAACCTGGAAATATCTGCACTGTCATCTATATAAACAAGGGAATATCTACAGAGAACTCTGTATAAACATGGAAATATCGGCACAGCCATCTGTATAAACATGGAATTATCTACAACGTTATCTGTATAAACATGGAAATATCTACACCGCTTTGTGTATTAACGTGGAAATATCTCCATTGCTATCTGTATAAACATGGACAAATCTCCACCGCAATATGTATAAACATGAAAATATCTACACTTCTATCTCTATAAACATGGAAATATCTACACTGCCATCTGTACAAAGATGGAAATATCTACACAGTCATCTGTAGAAACATGGAAATATCTACACCGCTATCTCTATAAACATGGAAATAACTACACCGCTATCTCTATAAACATGGAAATATCTACACCGCTATCTCCATCAACATGGAAATATACACACCGCCATCTCTTTTAACATGGAGGTATCTACAACGCCATCTCCATAAACAAGAAATTATCTACACTGCCATCTATATAAACCTGGAAATATCTACACCGCCATCTCTATAAACATGGAAATATCTACACTGCCATTTGTAGAAAGATGGAAATATCTACACCGCCATCTGTATAAACGTGGAAATCTCTACACCGCTATCTGTGTAAACATGGAAATATCTACACCGCAATCTGTATAAACATGGAAATATCTACACCGCTCTCTGTATAAATATGAAATATCTAAACCGCTATCTCTATAAAAGTGGAAATATCTACACTGCTATCTGTATAAACATGGAAATATCCTCACTGCTATCTCTATGAACATTGATATATCTACACCGCTATCTCTATAAACATGGAAATATCTACACCGCCATCTCTATAAACATGGAAATATCTACAACGTCATCTCTATAAACATGGAAATATCTACACCGCTATCTGTATAAACATGGAAATATCTACACCGCGATCTGTATAAACATGGAAATATCTACACCGCGATCTGTATAAACATGGAAATATCTAAACCGCTATCTGTGTAAACATGGAAATATCTACACAGCTATCTCTATAAACATGGAAATATCTACACCGCCATCTGTATAAACATGGAAGTACCTACAAAGTCATCTGTATAAACATGGAAATATCTACACAGCCATCTGTATAAACATGGAAATATCTACACAGCCATCTGTATAAACCTGGAAATATCTGCACTGTCATCTATATAAACATGGAAATATCTACAGAGAACTCTGTATAAACATGGAAATATCGGCACAGCCATCTGTATAAACATGGAAATATCTACAACGCTATCTGTATAAACATGGAAATATCTACACCGCTATGTGTATTAACGTGGAAATATCTCTATTGCTATCTGTATAAATATGGACAAATCTCCATCGCAATATGTATAAACATGAAAATATCTACACTTCTATCTCTATAAACATGGAAATATCTACACTGCCATCTGTACAAACATGGAAATATCTACACAGTCATCTGTAGAAACATGGAAATATCTACACCGCTATCTCTATAAACATGGAAATAACTACACCGCTATCTCTATAAACATGGAAATATCTACACCGCTATCTCCATCAACATGGAAATATACACACCGCCATATCTTTAAACATGGAGGTATCTACAACGCCATCTACATAAACAAGAAAATATCTACACCGCCATCTCTATAAACATGGAAATATCTACACTGCCATTTGTAGAAAGATGGAAATATCTACACCGCCATCTGTATAAACGTGGAAATATCTACACCGCTATCTGTATAAGCATGGAAATATCTACACCGCAATCTGTATAATCATGGAAATATCTACACCGGTCTCTGTACAAATATGAAATATCTAAACCGCTATCTCTATAAAAGTGGAAATATCTACACTGCTATCTGTATAAACATGGAAATATCCTCACTGCTATCTCTATGAACATTGATATATCTACACCGCTATCTCTATAAACATGGAAATATCTACACCGCCATCTCTATAAACATGGAAATATCTACACCGTCATCTGTATAAACATGGAAATATCTACACCGCTATCTGTATAAACATGGAAATATCTACACCGCGATCTGTATAAACATGGAAATATCTACACCGCGATCTGTATAAACATGGAAATATCTAAACCGCTATCTGTGTAAACATGGAAATATCTACACAGCTATCTCTATAAACATGGAAATATCTACACCGCCATCTGTATAAACATGGAAATACCTACAAAGTCATCTGTATAAACATGGAAATATCTACACTGCCATCTGTATGAACATGGAAATATCTACACAGCCATCTGTATAAACCTGGAAATATCTGCACTGTCATCTATATAAACATAGAAATATCTACAGAGAACTCTGTATAAACATGGAAATATCGGCACAGCCATCTGTATAAACATGGAAATATCTACAACGCTATCTGTATAAACATGGAAATATCTACACCGCTATGTGTATTAACGTGGAAATATCTCCATTGCTATCTGTATAAACATGGACAAATCTCCACCGCAATATGTATAAACATGAAAATATCTACACTTCTATCTCTATAAACATGGAAATATCTACACAGCCATATGTACAAACATGGAAATATCTACACAGTCATCTGTAGAAACATGGACATATCTACACCGCTATCTCTATAAACATGGAAATAACTACACCGCTATCTCTATAAACATGGAAATATCTACACCGCTATCTCCATCAACATGGAAATATACACACCGCCATCTCTTTAAACATGGAGTTATCTACAATGCCATCTACATAAACAAGAAAATATCTACACCGCTATCTGTATAAACATGGAAATATCTACACCGCAATCTTTATAAACATGGAAATATCTACACCGCGCTCTGTATAAATATGAAATATCTAAACCGCTATCTCTATAAAAGTGCAAATATCTACACTGCTATCTATATAAACATGGAAATATCCTCACTGCTATCTCTATGAACATTGATATATCTACACCGCTATCTCTATAAACATGGAAATATCTACACCGCCATCTCTATAAACTTGGAAATATCTACACCGCGTTCTGTATAAACATGGAAATATCTAAACCGCTATCTGTGTAAACATGGAAATATCTACACAGCTATCTCTATAAACATGGAAATATCTACACCGCCATCTGTATAAACATGGAAATACCTACAAAGTCATCTGTATAAACATGGAAATATCTACACAGCCATCTGTATAAACATGGAAATATCTACACAGCCATCTGTATAAACCTGGAAATATCTGCACTGTCATCTATATAAACATGGAAATATCTACAGAGAACTCTGTATAAACATGGAAATATCGGCACAGCCATCTGTATAAACATGGAAATATCTACAACGCTATCTGTATAAACATGGAAATATCTACACCGCTTTGTGTATTAACGTGGAAATATCTCCATTGCTATCTGTATAAACATGGACAAATCTCCACCGCAATATGTATAAACATGAAAATATCTACACTTCTATCTCTATAAACATGGAAATATCTACACTGCCATCTGTACAAACATGGAAATATCTACACAGTCATCTGTAGAAACATGGAAATATCTACACCGCTATCTCTATAAACATGGAAATAACTACACCGCTATCTCTATAAACATGGAAATATCTACGCCACTATCTCCATCAACATGGAAATATACACACCGCCATCTCTTTAAACATGGAGGTATCTACAACGCCATCTACATAAACAAGAAAATATCTACACTGCCATCTATATAAACATGGAAATATCTACACCGCCATGTCTATAAACATGGAAATATCTACACGGCCATTTGTAGAAAGATGGAAATATCTACACCGCCATCTGTATAAACGTGGAAATATCTACAACGCTATCTGTATAAACATGGAAATATCTACACCGCTATGTGTATTAACGTGGAAATATCTCCATTGCTATCTGTATAAACATGGACAAATCTCCACCGCAATATGTATAAACATGAAAATATCTACACTTCTATCTCTATAAACATGGAAATATCTACACTGCCATCTGCACAAACATGGAAATACCTACAAAGTCATCTGTATAAACATGGAAATATCTACACAGCCATCTGTATAAACATGGAAATATCTACACAGCCATCTGTAGAAACCTGGAAATATCTGCACTGTCATCTATATAAACAAGGGAATATCTACAGAGAACTCTGTATAAACATGGAAATATCGGCACAGCCATCTGTATAAACATGGAATTATCTACAACGTTATCTGTATAAACATGGAAATATCTACACCGCTTTGTGTATTAACGTGGAAATATCTCCATTGCTATCTGTATAAACATGGACAAATCTCCACCGCAATATGTATAAACATGAAAATATCTACACTTCTATCTCTATAAACATGGAAATATCTACACTGCCATCTGTACAAACATGGAAATATCTACACAGTCATCTGTAGAAACATGGAAATATCTACACCGCTATCTCTATAAACATGGAAATAACTACACCGCTATCTCTATAAACATGGAAATATCTACACCGCTATCTCCATCAACATGGAAATATACACACCGCCATCTCTTTTAACATGGAGGTATCTACAACGCCATCTCCATAAACAAGAAATTATCTACACTGCCATCTATATAAACCTGGAAATATCTACACCGCCATCTCTATAAACATGGAAATATCTACACTGCCATTTGTAGAAAGATGGAAATATCTACACCGCCATCTGTATAAACGTGGAAATCTCTACACCGCTATCTGTGTAAACATGGAAATATCTACACCGCAATCTGTATAAACATGGAAATATCTACACCGCTCTCTGTATAAATATGAAATATCTAAACCGCTATCTCTATAAAAGTGGAAATATCTACACTGCTATCTGTATAAACATGGAAATATCCTCACTGCTATCTCTATGAACATTGATATATCTACACCGCTATCTCTATAAACATGGAAATATCTACACCGCCATCTCTATAAACATGGAAATATCTACAACGTCATCTCTATAAACATGGAAATATCTACACCGCTATCTGTATAAACATGGAAATATCTACACCGCGATCTGTATAAACATGGAAATATCTACACCGCGATCTGTATAAACATGGAAATATCTAAACCGCTATCTGTGTAAACATGGAAATATCTACACAGCTATCTCTATAAACATGGAAATATCTACACCGCCATCTGTATAAACATGGAAGTACCTACAAAGTCATCTGTATAAACATGGAAATATCTACACAGCCATCTGTATAAACATGGAAATATCTACACAGCCATCTGTATAAACCTGGAAATATCTGCACTGTCATCTATATAAACATGGAAATATCTACAGAGAACTCTGTATAAACATGGAAATATCGGCACAGCCATCTGTATAAACATGGAAATATCTACAACGCTATCTGTATAAACATGGAAATATCTACACCGCTATGTGTATTAACGTGGAAATATCTCTATTGCTATCTGTATAAATATGGACAAATCTCCACCGCAATATGTATAAACATGAAAATATCTACACTTCTATCTCTATAAACATGGAAATATCTACACTGCCATCTGTACAAACATGGAAATATCTACACAGTCATCTGTAGAAACATGGAAATATCTACACCGCTATCTCTATAAACATGGAAATAACTACACCGCTATCTCTATAAACATGGAAATATCTACACCGCTATCTCCATCAACATGGAAATATACACACCGCCATATCTTTAAACATGGAGGTATCTACAACGCCATCTACATAAACAAGAAAATATCTACACCGCCATCTCTATAAACATGGAAATATCTACACTGCCATTTGTAGAAAGATGGAAATATCTACACCGCCATCTGTATAAACGTGGAAATATCTACACCGCTATCTGTATAAGCATGGAAATATCTACACCGCAATCTGTATAATCATGGAAATATCTACACCGGTCTCTGTACAAATATGAAATATCTAAACCGCTATCTCTATAAAAGTGGAAATATCTACACTGCTATCTGTATAAACATGGAAATATCCTCACTGCTATCTCTATGAACATTGATATATCTACACCGCCATCTCTATAAACATGGAAATATCTACACCGCCATCTCTATAAACATGGAAATATCTACACCGTCATCTGTATAAACATGGAAATATCTACACCGCTATCTGTATAAACATGGAAATATCTACACCGCGATCTGTATAAACATGGAAATATCTACACCGCGATCTGTATAAACATGGAAATATCTAAACCGCTATCTGTGTAAACATGGAAATATCTACACAGCTATCTCTATAAACATGGAAATATCTACACCGCCATCTGTATAAACATGGAAATACCTACAAAGTCATCTGTATAAACATGGAAATATCTACACTGCCATCTGTATGAACATGGAAATATCTACACAGCCATCTGTATAAACCTGGAAATATCTGCACTGTCATCTATATAAACATAGAAATATCTACAGAGAACTCTGTATAAACATGGAAATATCGGCACAGCCATCTGTATAAACATGGAAATATCTACAACGCTATCTGTATAAACATGGAAATATCTACACCGCTATGTGTATTAACGTGGAAATATCTCCATTGCTATCTGTATAAACATGGACAAATCTCCACCGCAATATGTATAAACATGAAAATATCTACACTTCTATCTCTATAAACATGGAAATATCTACACAGCCATATGTACAAACATGGAAATATCTACACAGTCATCTGTAGAAACATGGACATATCTACACCGCTATCTCTATAAACATGGAAATAACTACACCGCTATCTCTATAAACATGGAAATATCTACACCGCTATCTCCATCAACATGGAAATATACACACCGCCATCTCTTTAAACATGGAGTTATCAACAATGCCATCTACATAAACAAGAAAATATCTACACCGCTATCTGTATAAACATGGAAATATCTACACCGCAATCTTTATAAACATGGAAATATCTACACCGCGCTCTGTATAAATATGAAATATCTAAACCGCTATCTCTATAAAAGTGCAAATATCTACACTGCTATCTATATAAACATGGAAATATCCTCACTGCTATCTCTATGAACATTGATATATCTACACCGCTATCTCTATAAACATGGAAATATCTACACCGCCATCTCTATAAACTTGGAAATATCTACACCGCGTTCTGTATAAACATGGAAATATCTAAACCGCTATCTGTGTAAACATGGAAATATCTACACAGCTATCTCTATAAACATGGAAATATCTACACCGCCATCTGTATAAACATGGAAATACCTACAAAGTCATCTGTATAAACATGGAAATATCTACACAGCCATCTGTATAAACATGGAAATATCTACACAGCCATCTGTATAAACCTGGAAATATCTGCACTGTCATCTATATAAACATGGAAATATCTACAGAGAACTCTGTATAAACATGGAAATATCGGCACAGCCATCTGTATAAACATGGAAATATCTACAACGTTATCTGTATAAACATGGAAATATCTACACCGCTTTGTGTATTAACGTGGAAATATCTCCATTGCTATCTGTATAAACATGGACAAATCTCCACCGCAATATGTATAAACATGAAAATATCTACACTTCTATCTCTATAAACATGGAAATATCTACACTGCCATCTGTACAAACATGGAAATATCTACACAGTCATCTGTAGAAACATGGAAATATCTACACCGCTATCTCTATAAACATGGAAATAACTACACCGCTATCTCTATAAACATGGAAATATCTACGCCACTATCTCCATCAACATGGAAATATACACACCGCCATCTCTTTAAACATGGAGGTATCTACAACGCCATCTACATAAACAAGAAAATATCTACACTGCCATCTATATAAACATGGAAATATCTACACCGCCATGTCTATAAACATGGAAATATCTACACGGCCATTTGTAGAAAGATGGAAATATCTACACCGCCATCTGTATAAACGTGGAAATATCTACAACGCTATCTGTATAAACATGGAAATATCTACACCGCTATGTGTATTAACGTGGAAATATCTCCATTGCTATCTGTATAAACATGGACAAATCTCCACCGCAATATGTATAAACATGAAAATATCTACACTTCTATCTCTATAAACATGGAAATATCTACACTGCCATCTGCACAAACATGGAAATACCTACAAAGTCATCTGTATAAACATGGAAATATCTACACAGCCATCTGTATAAACATGGAAATATCTACACAGCCATCTGTAGAAACCTGGAAATATCTGCACTGTCATCTATATAAACAAGGGAATATCTACAGAGAACTCTGTATAAACATGGAAATATCGGCACAGCCATCTGTATAAACATGGAATTATCTACAACGTTATCTGTATAAACATGGAAATATCTACACCGCTTTTTGTATTAACGTGGAAATATCTCCATTGCTATCTGTATAAACATGGACAAATCTCCACCGCAATATGTATAAACATGAAAATATCTACACTTCTATCTCTATAAACATGGAAATATCTACACTGCCATCTGTACAAACATGGAAATATCTACACAGTCATCTGTAGAAACATGGAAATATCTACACCGCTATCTCTATAAACATGGAAATAACTACACCGCTATCTCTATAAACATGGAAATATCTACACCGCTATCTCCATCAACATGGAAATATACACACCGCCATCTCTTTTAACATGGAGGTATCTACAACGCCATCTCCATAAACAAGAAATTATCTACACTGCCATCTATATAAACCTGGAAATATCTACACCGCCATCTCTATAAACATGGAAATATCTACACTGCCATTTGTAGAAAGATGGAAATATCTACACCGCCATCTGTATAAACGTGGAAATCTCTACACCGCTATCTGTGTAAACATGGAAATATCTACACCGCAATCTGTATAAACATGGAAATATCTACACCGCTCTCTGTATAAATATGAAATATCTAAACCGCTATCTCTATAAAAGTGGAAATATCTACACTGCTATCTGTATAAACATGGAAATATCCTCACTGCTATCTCTATGAACATTGATATATCTACACCGCTATCTCTATAAACATGGAAATATCTACACCGCCATCTCTATAAACATGGAAATATCTACAACGTCATCTCTATAAACATGGAAATATCTACACCGCTATCTGTATAAACATGGAAATATCTACACCGCGATCTGTATAAACATGGAAATATCTACACCGCGATCTGTATAAACATGGAAATATCTAAACCGCTATCTGTGTAAACATGGAAATATCTACACAGCTATCTCTATAAACATGGAAATATCTACACCGCCATCTGTATAAACATGGAAGTACCTACAAAGTCATCTGTATAAACATGGAAATATCTACACAGCCATCTGTATAAACATGGAAATATCTACACAGCCATCTGTATAAACCTGGAAATATCTGCACTGTCATCTATATAAACATGGAAATATCTACAGAGAACTCTGTATAAACATGGAAATATCGGCACAGCCATCTGTATAAACATGGAAATATCTACAACGCTATCTGTATAAACATGGAAATATCTACACCGCTATGTGTATTAACGTGGAAATATCTCTATTGCTATCTGTATAAATATGGACAAATCTCCACCGCAATATGTATAAACATGAAAATATCTACACTTCTATCTCTATAAACATGGAAATATCTACACTGCCATCTGTACAAACATGGAAATATCTACACAGTCATCTGTAGAAACATGGAAATATCTACACCGCTATCTCTATAAACATGGAAATAACTACACCGCTATCTCTATAAACATGGAAATATCTACACCGCTATCTCCATCAACATGGAAATATACACACCGCCATATCTTTAAACATGGAGGTATCTACAACGCCATCTACATAAACAAGAAAATATCTACACCGCCATCTCTATAAACATGGAAATATCTACACTGCCATTTGTAGAAAGATGGAAATATCTACACCGCCATCTGTATAAACGTGGAAATATCTACACCGCTATCTGTATAAGCATGGAAATATCTACACCGCAATCTGTATAATCATGGAAATATCTACACCGGTCTCTGTACAAATATGAAATATCTAAACCGCTATCTCTATAAAAGTGGAAATATCTACACTGCTATCTGTATAAACATGGAAATATCCTCACTGCTATCTCTATGAACATTGATATATCTACACCGCCATCTCTATAAACATGGAAATATCTACACCGCCATCTCTATAAACATGGAAATATCTACACCGTCATCTGTATAAACATGGAAATATCTACACCGCTATCTGTATAAACATGGAAATATCTACACCGCGATCTGTATAAACATGGAAATATCTACACCGCGATCTGTATAAACATGGAAATATCTAAACCGCTATCTGTGTAAACATGGAAATATCTACACAGCTATCTCTATAAACATGGAAATATCTACACCGCCATCTGTATAAACATGGAAATACCTACAAAGTCATCTGTATAAACATGGAAATATCTACACTGCCATCTGTATGAACATGGAAATATCTACACAGCCATCTGTATAAACCTGGAAATATCTGCACTGTCATCTATATAAACATAGAAATATCTACAGAGAACTCTGTATAAACATGGAAATATCGGCACAGCCATCTGTATAAACATGGAAATATCTACAACGCTATCTGTATAAACATGGAAATATCTACACCGCTATGTGTATTAACGTGGAAATATCTCCATTGCTATCTGTATAAACATGGACAAATCTCCACCGCAATATGTATAAACATGAAAATATCTACACTTCTATCTCTATAAACATGGAAATATCTACACAGCCATATGTACAAACATGGAAATATCTACACAGTCATCTGTAGAAACATGGACATATCTACACCGCTATCTCTATAAACATGGAAATAACTACACCGCTATCTCTATAAACATGGAAATATCTACACCGCTATCTCCATCAACATGGAAATATACACACCGCCATCTCTTTAAACATGGAGTTATCAACAATGCCATCTACATAAACAAGAAAATATCTACACCGCTATCTGTATAAACATGGAAATATCTACACCGCAATCTTTATAAACATGGAAATATCTACACCGCGCTCTGTATAAATATGAAATATCTAAACCGCTATCTCTATAAAAGTGCAAATATCTACACTGCTATCTATATAAACATGGAAATATCCTCACTGCTATCTCTATGAACATTGATATATCTACACCGCTATCTCTATAAACATGGAAATATCTACACCGCCATCTCTATAAACTTGGAAATATCTACACCGCGATCTGTATAAACATGGAAATATCTAAACCGCTATCTGTGTAAACATGGAAATATCTACACAGCTATCTCTATAAACATGGAAATATCTACACCGCCATCTGTATAAACATGGAAATACCTACAAAGTCATCTGTATAAACATGGAAATATCTACACAGCCATCTGTATAAACATGGAAATATCTACAAAGCCATCTGTATAAACCTGGAAATATCTGCACTGTCATCTATATAAACATGGAAATATCTACAGAGAACTCTGTATAAACATGGAAATATCGGCACAGCCATTTGTATAAACATGGAATTATCTACAACGCTATCTGTATAAACATGGAAATATCTACACTGCTGTGTGTATTAACGTGGAAATATCTCCATTGCTATCTGTATAAACATGGACAAATCTCCACCGCAATATGTATAAACATGAAAATATCTACACTTCTATCTCTATAAACATGGAAATATCTACACTGCCATCTGTACAAACATGGAAATATCTACACAGTCATCTGTAGAAACATGGAAATATCTACACCGCTATCTCTATAAACATGGAAATAACTACACCGCTATCTCTATAAACATGGAAATATCTACACCGCTATCTCCATCAACATGGAAATATACACACCGCCATCTCTTTTAACATGGAGGTATCTACAACGCCATCTCCATAAACAAGAAATTATCTACACTGCCATCTATATAAACCTGGAAATATCTACACCGCCATCTCTATAAACATGGAAATATCTACACTGCCATTTGTAGAAAGATGGAAATATCTACACCGCCATCTGTATAAACGTGGAAATCTCTACACCGCTATCTGTGTAAACATGGAAATATCTACACCGCAATCTGTATAAACATGGAAATATCTACACCGCTCTCTGTATAAATATGAAATATCTAAACCGCTATCTCTATAAAAGTGGAAATATCTACACTGCTATCTGTATAAACATGGAAATATCCTCACTGCTATCTCTATGAACATTGATATATCTACACCGCTATCTCTATAAACATGGAAATATCTACACCGCCATCTCTATAAACATGGAAATATCTACAACGTCATCTCTATAAACATGGAAATATCTACACCGCTATCTGTATAAACATGGAAATATCTACACCGCGATCTGTATAAACATGGAAATATCTACACCGCGATCTGTATAAACATGGAAATATCTAAACCGCTATCTGTGTAAACATGGAAATATCTACACAGCTATCTCTATAAACATGGAAATATCTACACCGCCATCTGTATAAACATGGAAGTACCTACAAAGTCATCTGTATAAACATGGAAATATCTACACAGCCATCTGTATAAACATGGAAATATCTACACAGCCATCTGTATAAACCTGGAAATATCTGCACTGTCATCTATATAAACATGGAAATATCTACAGAGAACTCTGTATAAACATGGAAATATCGGCACAGCCATCTGTATAAACATGGAAATATCTACAACGCTATCTGTATAAACATGGAAATATCTACACCGCTATGTGTATTAACGTGGAAATATCTCTATTGCTATCTGTATAAATATGGACAAATCTCCACCGCAATATGTATAAACATGAAAATATCTACACTTCTATCTCTATAAACATGGAAATATCTACACTGCCATCTGTACAAACATGGAAATATCTACACAGTCATCTGTAGAAACATGGAAATATCTACACCGCTATCTCTATAAACATGGAAATAACTACACCGCTATCTCTATAAACATGGAAATATCTACACCGCTATCTCTATAAACATGGAAATATCTACACCGCTATCTCCATCAACATGGAAATATACACACCGCCATATCTTTAAACATGGAGGTATCTACAACGCCATCTACATAAACAAGAAAATATCTACACCGCCATCTCTATAAACATGGAAATATCTACACTGCCATTTGTAGAAAGATGGAAATATCTACACCGCCATCTGTATAAACGTGGAAATATCTACACCGCTATCTGTATAAGCATGGAAATATCTACACCGCAATCTGTATAATCATGGAAATATCTACACCGGTCTCTGTACAAATATGAAATATCTAAACCGCTATCTCTATAAAAGTGGAAATATCTACACTGCTATCTGTATAAACATGGAAATATCCTCACTGCTATCTCTATGAACATTGATATATCTACACCGCTATCTCTATAAACATGGAAATATCTACACCGCCATCTCTATAAACATGGAAATATCTACACCGTCATCTGTATAAACACGGAAATATCTACACCGCTATCTGTATAAACATGGAAATATCTACACCGCGATCTGTATAAACATGGAAATATCTACACCGCGATCTGTATAAACATGGAAATATCTAAACCGCTATCTGTGTAAACATGGAAATATCTACACAGCTATCTCTATAAACATGGAAATATCTACACCGCCATCTGTATAAACATGGAAATACCTACAAAGTCATCTGTATAAACATGGAAATATCTACACTGCCATCTGTATGAACATGGAAATATCTACACAGCCATCTGTATAAACCTGGAAATATCTGCACTGTCATCTATATAAACATAGAAATATCTACAGAGAACTCTGTATAAACATGGAAATATCGGCACAGCCATCTGTATAAACATGGAAATATCTACAACGCTATCTGTATAAACATGGAAATATCTACACCGCTATGTGTATTAACGTGGAAATATCTCCATTGCTATCTGTATAAACATGGACAAATCTCCACCGCAATATGTATAAACATGAAAATATCTACACTTCTATCTCTATAAACATGGAAATATCTACACAGCCATATGTACAAACATGGAAATATCTACACAGTCATCTGTAGAAACATGGACATATCTACACCGCTATCTCTATAAACATGGAAATAACTACACCGCTATCTCTATAAACATGGAAATATCTACACCGCTATCTCCATCATCATGGAAATATACACACCGCCATCTCTTTAAACATGGAGTTATCTACAATGCCATCTACATAAACAAGAAAATATCTACACTGCCATCTATATAAACATGGAAATATCTACACCGCCATCTCTATAAACATGGAAATACCTACACTGCCATTTGTAGAAAGATGGAAATATCTACACCGCCATCTGTATAAACGTGGAAATACCTACACCGCTATCTGTATAAACATGGAAATATCTACACCGCCATCTGTATAAACATGGAAATACCTACAAAGTCATTTGTATAAACATGGAAATATCTACACAGCCATCTGTATAAACATGGAAATATCTACACAGCCATCTGTATAAACCTGGAAATATCTGCACTGTCATCTATATAAACATGGAAATATCTACAGAGAACTCTGTATAAATAGGGTAATATCGGCACAGCCATCTGTATAAACATGGAAATATCTACAACGCTATCTGTATAAACATGGAAATATCTACACCGCTATGTGTATTAACGTGGAAATATCTCCATTGCTATCTGTATAAACATGGACAAATCTCCACCGCAATATGTATAAACATGAAAATATCTACACTTCTATCTCTATAAACATGGAAATATCTACACTGCCATCTGTACAAACATGGAAATCTCTACACAGTCATCTGTAGAAACGTGGAAATATCTACACCGCTATCTCTATAAACATGGAAATAACTACACCGCTATCTCTATAAACATGGAAATATCTACACAGCTATCTCCATCAACATGGAAATATACACACCGCCATCTCTTTAAACATGGAGGTATCTACAACGCCATCTACATAAACAAGAAAATATCTACACTGCCATCTATATAAACATGGAAATATCTACACCGCCATCTCTATAAACATGGAAATATCTACACTGCCATTTGTAGAAAGATGGAAATATCTACACCGCCATCTGTATAAACGTGGAAATACCTACACCGCTATCTGTATAAACATGGAAATATCTACACCGCAATCTTTATAAACATGGAAATATCTACACCGCGCTCTGTATAAATATGAAATATCTAAACCGCTATCTCTATAAAAGTGCAAATATCTACACTGCTATCTATATAAACATGGAAATATCCTCACTGCTATCTCTATGAACATTGATATATCTACACCGCTATCTCTATAAACATGGAAATATCTACACCGCCATCTCTATAAACTTGGAAATATCTACACCGTCATCTGTATAAACATGGAAATATCCACACCGCTATCTGTATAAACATGGAAATATCTACACCGCGATCTGTATAAACATGGAAATATCTACACCGCGATCTGTATAAACATGGAAATATCTAAACCGCTATCTGTGTAAACATGGAAATATCTACACAGCTATCTCTATAAACATGGAAATATCTACACCGCCATCTGTATAAACATGGAAATACCTACAAAGTCATCTGTATAAACATGGAAATATCTACACAGCCATCTGTATAAACATGGAAATATCTACAAAGCCATCTGTATAAACCTGGAAATATCTGCACTGTCATCTATATAAACATGGAAATATCTACAGAGAACTCTGTATAAACATGGAAATATCGGCACAGCCATTTGTATAAACATGGAATTATCTACAACGCTATCTGTATAAACATGGAAATATCTACACCGCTGTGTGTATTAACGTGGAAATATCTCCATTGCTATCTGTATAAACATGGACAAATCTCCACCGCAATATGTATAAACATGAAAATATCTACACTTCTATCTCTATAAACATGGAAATATCTACACTGCCATCTGTACAAACATGGAAATATCTACACAGTCATCTGTAGAAACATGGAAATATCTACACTGCTATCTCTATAAACCTGGAAATAACTACACCGCTATCTCTATAAACATGGAAATATCTACACCGCTATCTCCATCAACATGGAAATATACACACCGCCATCTCTTTAAACGTGGAGGTATCTACAACGCCATCTACATAAACAAGAAAATATCTACACTGCCATCTACATAAACATGGAAATATCTACACCGCCATCTCTATAAACATGGAAATATCTACACTGCCATTTGTAGAAAGATGGAAATATCTACACCGCCATCTGTATAAACGTGGAAATATCTACACCGCTATCTGTATAAACATGGAAATATCTACACCGCAATCTGTATAAACATGGAAATATCTACACCGCTCTCTGTATAAATATGAAATATCTAAACCGCTATCTCTATAAAAGTGGAAATATCTACACTGCTATCTGTATAAACATGGAAATATCCTCACTGCTATCTCTATGAACATTGATATATCTACACCGCTATCTCTATAAACATGGAAATATCTACACCGCCATCTCTATAAACATGGTAATATCTACACAGTCATCTGTATAAACATGGAAATATCTACACCGCTATCTGTATGAACATGGAAACATCTACACCGCGATCTGTATAAGCATGGAAATATCTACACCGCGATCTGTATAAACATGGAAATATCTAAACCGCTATCGGTGTAAACATGGAAATATCTACACAGCTATCTCTATAAACATGGAAATATCTACACCGCCATCTGTATAAACATGGAAATACCTACAAAGTCATCTGTAGAAACATGGAAATATCTACACAGCCATCTGTATAAACATGGAAATATCTACACAGCCATCTGTATAAACCTGGAAATATCTGCACTGTCATCTATATAAACATGGAAATATCTACAGAGAACTCTGTTTAAACATGGAAATATCGGCACAGCCATCTGTATAAACATGGAAATATCTACAGCGCTATCTGTATATACATGGAAATATCTACACCGCTATGTGTATTAACGTGGAAATATCTCCATTGCTATCTGTATAAACATGGACAAATCTCCACCGCAATATGTATAAACATGAAAATATCTACACTTCTATCTCTATAAACATGGAAATATCTACACTGCCATCTGTACAAACATGGAAATATCTACACAGTCATCTGTAGAACCATGGAAATATCTACACCGCTATCTCTATAAACATGGAAATAACTACACCGCTATCTCTATAAACATGGAAATATCTACACCGCTATCTCCATCAACATGGAAATATACACACCGCCATCTCTTTAAACATGGAGGTATCTACAATGCCATCTACATAAACAAGAAAATATCTGCACTGCAATCTATATAAACATGGAAATATCTACACCGCCATCTCTATAAACATGGAAATATCTACACTGCCATTTGTAGAAAGATGGAAATATCTACACCGCCATCTGTATAAATGTGGAAATATCTACACCGCTATCTGTATAAACATGGAAATATCTACACCGCAATATGTATAAACATGGAAATATCTACACCGCTCTCTGTATAAATATGAAATATCTAAACCGCTATCTCTATAAAAGTGGAAATATCTACACTGCTATCTGTATAAACATGGAAATATCCTCACTGCTATCTCTATGAACATTGATATATCTACACCGCTATCTCTATAAACATGGAAATATCTACACCGCCATCTCTATAAACATGGAAATATCTACAACGTCATCTCTATAAACATGGAAATATCTACACCGCTATCTGTATAAACATGGAAATATCTACACCGCGATCTGTATAAACATGGAAATATCTACACCGCGATCTGTATAAACATGGAAATATCTAAACCGCTATCTGTGTAAACATGGAAATATCTACACAGCTATCTCTATAAACATGGAAATATCTACACCGCCATCTGTATAAACATGGAAATACCTACAAAGTCATCTGTATAAACATGGAAATATCTTCACAGCCATCTGTATAAACATGGAAATATCTACACAGCCATCTGTATAAACCTGGAAATATCTGCACTGTCATCTATATAAACATGGAAATATCTACAGTGAACTCTATAGAAACATGGAAATATCGGCACAGCCATCTGTATAAACATGGAAATATCTACAACGTTATCTGTATAAACATGGAAATATCTACACCGCTATGTGTATTAACGTGGAAATATCTCCATTGCTATCCGTATAAACATGGACAAATCTCCACCGCAATATGTATAAACATGAAAATATCTACACTTCTATCTCTATAAACATGGAAATATCTACACTGCCATCTGTACAAACATGGAAATATCTACACAGTCATCTGTAGAAACATGTAAATATCTACACCGCTAACTCTATAAACATGGAAATAACTACACCGCTATCTCTATAAACTTGGAAATATCTACACCACTATCTCCATCAACATGGAAATATACACACTGCCATCTCTTTAAACATGGAGGTATCTACAACGCCAGCTACATAAACAAGAAAATATCTACACTGCCATCTATATAAACATGGAAATATCTACACCGCCATCACTATAAACATGGAAATATCTACACTGCCATTTGTAGAAAGATGGAAATATCTACACCGCCATCTGTATAAACGTGGAAATATCTACACCGCTATCTGTATAAACATGGAAATATCTACACCGCGAACTGTATAAACATGGAAATATCTAAACCGCTATCTGTGTAAACATGGAAATATCTACACAGCTGTCTCTATAAACATGGAAGTATCTACACCGCGATCCGTATAAACATGGAAATATCTAAACCGCTATCTGTGTAAACATGGAAATATCTATACAGCTATCTCTATAAACATGGAAATATCTACACCGCCATCTGTATAAACATGGAAATACCTACAAAGTCATCTGTATAAACATGGAAATATCTACACAGCCATCTGTATAAACATGGAAATATCTACACAGCCATCTGTATAAACCTGGAAATATCTGCACTGTCATCTATATAAACATGGAAATATCTACAGAGAACTCTGTATAAACATGGAAATAGCTACAACGCTATCTGTATAAACATGGAAATATCTACACCGCTATGTGTATTAACGTGGGAATATCTCCATTGCTATCTGTATAAACATGGTCAAATCTCCACCGCAATATGTATAAACATGAAAATATCTACACTTCTATCTCTATAAACATGGAAATGTCTACACTGCCATTTGTAGAAAGATGGAAATATCTACACCGTCATCTGTATAAACGTGGAAATACCTACACCGCTATCTCTATAAACATGGAAATATCTACACAGCAATCTGTATAAACATGGAAATATCTACACCGCTCTCTGTATAAATATGCAATATCTAAACCGCTATCTCTATAAAAGTGGAAATATCTACACTGCTATCTGTATAAACATGGAAATATCCTCACTGCTATCTCTATGAACATTGATATATCTACACCGCTATCTCTATAAACATGGAAATATCTACACCGCCATCTCTATAAACATGGAAATATCTACACCGTCATCTGTATAAACATGGAAATATCTACAGCGCTATCTGTATAAACATGGAAATATCTACACCGCGATCTGTATAAACATGGAAATATCTACACCGCGATCTGTATAAACATGGAAATATCTAAACCGCTATCTGTGTAAACATGGAAATATCTACACAGCTATCTCTATAAACATGGAAATATCTACACCGCCATCTGTATAAACATGGAAATACCTACAAAGTCATCTGTATAAACATGGAAATATCTACACAGCCATCTGTATAAACATGGAAATATCTACACAGCCATCTGTATAAACCTGGAAATATCTGCACTGTCATCTATATAAACATGGAAATATCTACAGAGAACTCTGTATAAATATGGAAATATCGGCACAGCCATCTGTATAAACATGGAAATATCTACAACGCTATCTGTATAAACATGGAAATATCTACACCGCTATGTGCATTAACGTGGAAATATCTCCATTGCTATCTGTATAAACATGGACAAATCTCCACCGCAATATGTATAAACATGAAAATATCTACACTTCTATCTCTATAAACATGGAAATATCTACACTGCCATCTGTACAAACATGGAAATCTCTACAAAGTCATCTGTAGAAACGTGGAAATATCTACACCGCTATCTCTATATACATGGAAATAACTACACCGCTATCTCTATAAACATGGAAATATCTACACCGCTATCTCCATCAACATGGAAATATACACACCGCCATCTCTTTAAACATGGAGGTATCTACAACGCCATCTACATAAACAAGAAAATATCTACACTGCCATCTATATAAACATGGAAATATCTACACCGCCATCTCTATAAACATGGAAATATCTACACTGCCATTTGTAGAAAGATGGAAATATCTACACCGCCATCTGTATAAACGTGGAAATACCTACACCGCTATCTGTATAAACATGGAAATATCTACACCGCTATCTGTATAAACATGGAAATATCTACACCGCCATCTGTATAAACATGGAAATATCTACACCGCTCTCTGTATAAATATGAAATATCTAAACCGCTATCTCTATAAAAGTGGAAATATCTACACTGCTATCTGTATAAACATGGAAATATCCTCACTGCTATCTCTATGAACATTGATATATCTACACCGCTATCTCTATAAACATGGAAATATCTACACCGCCATCTCTATAAACATGGTAATATCTACACAGTCATCTGTATAAACATGGAAATATCTACACCGCTATCTGTATGAACATGGAAACATCTACACCGCGATCTGTATAAACATGGAAATATCTACACCGCGATCTGTATAAACATGGAAATATCTAAACCGCTATCGGTGTAAACATGGAAATATCTACACAGCTATCTCTATAAACATGGAAATATCTACACCGCCATCTGTATAAACATGGAAATACCTACAAAGTCATCTTTAGAAACATGGAAATATCTACACAGCCATCTCTATAAACATGGAAATATCTACACAGCCATCTGTATAAACCTGGAAATATCTGCACTGTCATCTATATAAACATGGAAATATCTACAGAGAACTCTGTTTAAACATGGAAATATCGGCACAGCCATCTGTATAAACATGGAAATATCTACAGCGCTATCTGTATATACATGGAAATATCTACACCGCTATGTGTATTAACGTGGAAATATCTCCATTGCTATCTGTATAAACATGGACAAATCTCCACCGCAATATGTATAAACATGAAAATATCTACACTTCTATCTCTATAAACATGGAAATATCTACACTGCCATCTGTACAAACATGGAAATATCTACACAGTCATCTGTAGAACCATGGAAATATCTACACCGCTATCTCTATAAACATGGAAATAACTACACCGCTATCTCTATAAACATGGAAATATCTACACCGCTATCTCCATCAACATGGAAATATACACACCGCCATCTCTTTAAACATGGAGGTATCTACAATGCCATCTACATAAACAAGAAAATATCTGCACTGCCATCTATATAAACATGGAAATGTCTACACCGCCATCTCTATAAACATGGAAATATCTACACTGCCATTTGTAGAAAGATGGAAATATCTACACCGCCATCTGTATAAACGTGGAAATACCTACACCGCTATCTGTATAAACATGGAAATATCTACACGGCAATCTGTATATACATGGAAATATCTACACCGCTCTCTGTATAAATATGAAATATCTAAACCGCTATCTCTATAAAAGTGGAAATATCTACACTGCTATCTGTATAAACATGGAAATATCCTCACTGCTATCTATATGAACATTGATATATCTACACCGCTATCTCTATAAACATGTTAATATCTACACCGCCATCTCTATAAACATGGAAATATCTACACCGTCATCTGTATAAACATGGAAATATCTACAGCGCTATCTGTATAAACATGGAAATATCTACACTGCGATCGGTATAAACATGGAAATATCTAAACCGCTATCTGTGTAAACATGGAAATATCTACACAGCTATCTCTATAAACATGGAAATATCTACACAGCTATCTCTATAAACATGGAAATATCTACACCGCCATCTGTATAAACATGGAAATACCTACAAAGTCATCTGTATAAACATGGAAATATCTACACAGCCATCTGTATAAACATGGAAATATCTACACAGCCATCTGTATAAACCTGGAAATATCTGCACTGTCATCTATATAAACATGGAAATATCTACAGAGAACTCTGTATAAACATGGAAATATCGGCACAGCCATCTGTATAAACATGGAAATATCTACAACGCTATCTGTATAAACATGGAAATATCTACACCGCTTTGTGTATTAACGTGGAAATATCTCCATTGCTATCTGTATAAACATGGACAAATCTCCACCGCAATATGTATAAACATGAAAATATCTACACTTCTATCTCTATAAACATGGAAATATCTACACTGCCATCTGTACAAAGATGGAAATATCTACACAGTCATCTGTAGAAACATGGAAATATCTACACCGCTATCTCTATAAACATGGAAATAACTACACCGCTATCTCTATAAACATGGAAATATCTACACCGCTATCTCCATCAACATGGAAATATACACACCGCCATCTCTTTTAACATGGAGGTATCTACAACGCCATCTCCATAAACAAGAAATTATCTACACTGCCATCTATATAAACCTGGAAATATCTACACCGCCATCTCTATAAACATGGAAATATCTACACTGCCATTTGTAGAAAGATGGAAATATCTACACCGCCATCTGTATAAACGTGGAAATCTCTACACCGCTATCTGTGTAAACATGGAAATATCTACACCGCAATCTGTATAAACATGGAAATATCTACACCGCTCTCTGTATAAATATGAAATATCTAAACCGCTATCTCTATAAAAGTGGAAATATCTACACTGCTATCTGTATAAACATGGAAATATCCTCACTGCTATCTCTATGAACATTGATATATCTACACCGCTATCTCTATAAACATGGAAATATCTACACCGCCATCTCTATAAACATGGAAATATCTACAACGTCATCTCTATAAACATGGAAATATCTACACCGCTATCTGTATAAACATGGAAATATCTACACCGCGATCTGTATAAACATGGAAATATCTACACCGCGATCTGTATAAACATGGAAATATCTAAACCGCTATCTGTGTAAACATGGAAATATCTACACAGCTATCTCTATAAACATGGAAATATCTACACCGCCATCTGTATAAACATGGAAGTACCTACAAAGTCATCTGTATAAACATGGAAATATCTACACAGCCATCTGTATAAACATGGAAATATCTACACAGCCATCTGTATAAACCTGGAAATATCTGCACTGTCATCTATATAAACATGGAAATATCTACAGAGAACTCTGTATAAACATGGAAATATCGGCACAGCCATCTGTATAAACATGGAAATATCTACAACGCTATCTGTATAAACATGGAAATATCTACACCGCTATGTGTATTAACGTGGAAATATCTCTATTGCTATCTGTATAAATATGGACAAATCTCCATCGCAATATGTATAAACATGAAAATATCTACACTTCTATCTCTATAAACATGGAAATATCTACACTGCCATCTGTACAAACATGGAAATATCTACACAGTCATCTGTAGAAACATGGAAATATCTACACTGCTATCTCTATAAACATGGAAATAACTACACCGCTATCTCTATAAACATGGAAATATCTACACCGCTATCTCCATCAACATGGAAATATACACACCGCCATATCTTTAAACATGGAGGTATCTACAACGCCATCTACATAAACAAGAAAATATCTACACCGCCATCTCTATAAACATGGAAATATCTACACTGCCATTTGTAGAAAGATGGAAATATCTACACCGCCATCTGTATAAACGTGGAAATATCTACACCGCTATCTGTATAAGCATGGAAATATCTACACCGCAATCTGTATAATCATGGAAATATCTACACCGGTCTCTGTACAAATATGAAATATCTAAACCGCTATCTCTATAAAAGTGGAAATATCTACACTGCTATCTGTATAAACATGGAAATATCCTCACTGCTATCTCTATGAACATTGATATATCTACACCGCTATCTCTATAAACATGGAAATATCTACACCGCCATCTCTATAAACATGGAAATATCTACACCGTCATCTGTATAAACATGGAAATATCTACACCGCTATCTGTATAAACATGGAAATATCTACACCGCGATCTGTATAAACATGGAAATATCTACACCGCGATCTGTATAAACATGGAAATATCTAAACCGCTATCTGTGTAAACATGGAAATATCTACACAGCTATCTCTATAAACATGGAAATATCTACACCGCCATCTGTATAAACATGGAAATACCTACAAAGTCATCTGTATAAACATGGAAATATCTACACTGCCATCTGTATGAACATGGAAATATCTACACAGCCATCTGTATAAACCTGGAAATATCTGCACTGTCATCTATATAAACATAGAAATATCTACAGAGAACTCTGTATAAACATGGAAATATCGGCACAGCCATCTGTATAAACATGGAAATATCTACAACGCTATCTGTATAAACATGGAAATATCTACACCGCTATGTGTATTAACGTGGAAATATCTCCATTGCTATCTGTATAAACATGGACAAATCTCCACCGCAATATGTATAAACATGAAAATATCTACACTTCTATCTCTATAAACATGGAAATATCTACACAGCCATATGTACAAACATGGAAATATCTACACAGTCATCTGTAGAAACATGGACATATCTACACCGCTATCTCTATAAACATGGAAATAACTACACCGCTATCTCTATAAACATGGAAATATCTACACCGCTATCTCCATCAACATGGAAATATACACACCGCCATCTCTTTAAACATGGAGTTATCTACAATGCCATCTACATAAACAAGAAAATATCTACACCGCTATCTGTATAAACATGGAAATATCTACACCGCAATCTTTATAAACATGGAAATATCTACACCGCGCTCTGTATAAATATGAAATATCTAAACCGCTATCTCTATAAAAGTGCAAATATCTACACTGCTATCTATATAAACATGGAAATATCCTCACTGCTATCTCTATGAACATTGATATATCTACACCGCTATCTCTATAAACATGGAAATATCTACACCGCCATCTCTATAAACTTGGAAATATCTACACCGCGTTCTGTATAAACATGGAAATATCTAAACCGCTATCTGTGTAAACATGGAAATATCTACACAGCTATCTCTATAAACATGGAAATATCTACACCGCCATCTGTATAAACATGGAAATACCTACAAAGTCATCTGTATAAACATGGAAATATCTACACAGCCATCTGTATAAACATGGAAATATCTACACAGCCATCTGTATAAACCTGGAAATATCTGCACTGTCATCTATATAAACATGGAAATATCTACAGAGAACTCTGTATAAACATGGAAATATCGGCACAGCCATCTGTATAAACATGGAAATATCTACAACGCTATCTGTATAAACATGGAAATATCTACACCGCTTTGTGTATTAACGTGGAAATATCTCCATTGCTATCTGTATAAACATGGACAAATCTCCACCGCAATATGTATAAACATGAAAATATCTACACTTCTATCTCTATAAACATGGAAATATCTACACTGCCATCTGTACAAACATGGAAATATCTACACAGTCATCTGTAGAAACATGGAAATATCTACACCGCTATCTCTATAAACATGGAAATAACTACACCGCTATCTCTATAAACATGGAAATATCTACGCCACTATCTCCATCAACATGGAAATATACACACCGCCATCTCTTTAAACATGGAGGTATCTACAACGCCATCTACATAAACAAGAAAATATCTACACTGCCATCTATATAAACATGGAAATATCTACACCGCCATGTCTATAAACATGGAAATATCTACACGGCCATTTGTAGAAAGATGGAAATATCTACACCGCCATCTGTATAAACGTGGAAATATCTACAACGCTATCTGTATAAACATGGAAATATCTACACCGCTATGTGTATTAACGTGGAAATATCTCCATTGCTATCTGTATAAACATGGACAAATCTCCACCGCAATATGTATAAACATGAAAATATCTACACTTCTATCTCTATAAACATGGAAATATCTACACTGCCATCTGCACAAACATGGAAATACCTACAAAGTCATCTGTATAAACATGGAAATATCTACACAGCCATCTGTATAAACATGGAAATATCTACACAGCCATCTGTAGAAACCTGGAAATATCTGCACTGTCATCTATATAAACAAGGGAATATCTACAGAGAACTCTGTATAAACATGGAAATATCGGCACAGCCATCTGTATAAACATGGAATTATCTACAACGTTATCTGTATAAACATGGAAATATCTACACCGCTTTGTGTATTAACGTGGAAATATCTCCATTGCTATCTGTATAAACATGGACAAATCTCCACCGCAATATGTATAAACATGAAAATATCTACACTTCTATCTCTATAAACATGGAAATATCTACACTGCCATCTGTACAAACATGGAAATATCTACACAGTCATCTGTAGAAACATGGAAATATCTACACCGCTATCTCTATAAACATGGAAATAACTACACCGCTATCTCTATAAACATGGAAATATCTACACCGCTATCTCCATCAACATGGAAATATACACACCGCCATCTCTTTTAACATGGAGGTATCTACAACGCCATCTCCATAAACAAGAAATTATCTACACTGCCATCTATATAAACCTGGAAATATCTACACCGCCATCTCTATAAACATGGAAATATCTACACTGCCATTTGTAGAAAGATGGAAATATCTACACCGCCATCTGTATAAACGTGGAAATCTCTACACCGCTATCTGTGTAAACATGGAAATATCTACACCGCAATCTGTATAAACATGGAAATATCTACACCGCTCTCTGTATAAATATGAAATATCTAAACCGCTATCTCTATAAAAGTGGAAATATCTACACTGCTATCTGTATAAACATGGAAATATCCTCACTGCTATCTCTATGAACATTGATATATCTACACCGCTATCTCTATAAACATGGAAATATCTACACCGCCATCTCTATAAACATGGAAATATCTACAACGTCATCTCTATAAACATGGAAATATCTACACCGCTATCTGTATAAACATGGAAATATCTACACCGCGATCTGTATAAACATGGAAATATCTACACCGCGATCTGTATAAACATGGAAATATCTAAACCGCTATCTGTGTAAACATGGAAATATCTACACAGCTATCTCTATAAACATGGAAATATCTACACCGCCATCTGTATAAACATGGAAGTACCTACAAAGTCATCTGTATAAACATGGAAATATCTACACAGCCATCTGTATAAACATGGAAATATCTACACAGCCATCTGTATAAACCTGGAAATATCTGCACTGTCATCTATATAAACATGGAAATATCTACAGAGAACTCTGTATAAACATGGAAATATCGGCACAGCCATCTGTATAAACATGGAAATATCTACAACGCTATCTGTATAAACATGGAAATATCTACACCGCTATGTGTATTAACGTGGAAATATCTCTATTGCTATCTGTATAAATATGGACAAATCTCCACCGCAATATGTATAAACATGAAAATATCTACACTTCTATCTCTATAAACATGGAAATATCTACACTGCCATCTGTACAAACATGGAAATATCTACACAGTCATCTGTAGAAACATGGAAATATCTACACCGCTATCTCTATAAACATGGAAATAACTACACCGCTATCTCTATAAACATGGAAATATCTACACCGCTATCTCCATCAACATGGAAATATACACACCGCCATATCTTTAAACATGGAGGTATCTACAACGCCATCTACATAAACAAGAAAATATCTACACCGCCATCTCTATAAACATGGAAATATCTACACTGCCATTTGTAGAAAGATGGAAATATCTACACCGCCATCTGTATAAACGTGGAAATATCTACACCGCTATCTGTATAAGCATGGAAATATCTACACCGCAATCTGTATAATCATGGAAATATCTACACCGGTCTCTGTACAAATATGAAATATCTAAACCGCTATCTCTATAAAAGTGGAAATATCTACACTGCTATCTGTATAAACATGGAAATATCCTCACTGCTATCTCTATGAACATTGATATATCTACACCGCTATCTCTATGAACATGGAAATATCTACACCGCCATCTCTATAAACATGGAAATATCTACACCGTCATCTGTATAAACATGGAAATATCTACACCGCTATCTGTATAAACATGGAAATATCTACACCGCGATCTGTATAAACATGGAAATATCTACACCGCGATCTGTATAAACATGGAAATATCTAAACCGCTATCTGTGTAAACATGGAAATATCTACACAGCTATCTCTATAAACATGGAAATATCTACACCGCCATCTGTATAAACATGGAAATACCTACAAAGTCATCTGTATAAACATGGAAATATCTACACTGCCATCTGTATGAACATGGAAATATCTACACAGCCATCTGTATAAACCTGGAAATATCTGCACTGTCATCTATATAAACATAGAAATATCTACAGAGAACTCTGTATAAACATGGAAATATCGGCACAGCCATCTGTATAAACATGGAAATATCTACAACGCTATCTGTATAAACATGGAAATATCTACACCGCTATGTGTATTAACGTGGAAATATCTCCATTGCTATCTGTATAAACATGGACAAATCTCCACCGCAATATGTATAAACATGAAAATATCTACACTTCTATCTCTATAAACATGGAAATATCTACACAGCCATATGTACAAACATGGAAATATCTACACAGTCATCTGTAGAAACATGGACATATCTACACCGCTATCTCTATAAACATGGAAATAACTACACCGCTATCTCTATAAACATGGAAATATCTACACCGCTATCTCCATCAACATGGAAATATACACACCGCCATCTCTTTAAACATGGAGTTATCAACAATGCCATCTACATAAACAAGAAAATATCTACACCGCTATCTGTATAAACATGGAAATATCTACACCGCAATCTTTATAAACATGGAAATATCTACACCGCGCTCTGTATAAATATGAAATATCTAAACCGCTATCTCTATAAAAGTGCAAATATCTACACTGCTATCTATATAAACATGGAAATATCCTCACTGCTATCTCTATGAACATTGATATATCTACACCGCTATCTCTATAAACATGGAAATATCTACACCGCCATCTCTATAAACTTGGAAATATCTACACCGCGATCTGTATAAACATGGAAATATCTAAACCGCTATCTGTGTAAACATGGAAATATCTACACAGCTATCTCTATAAACATGGAAATATCTACACCGCCATCTGTATAAACATGGAAATACCTACAAAGTCATCTGTATAAACATGGAAATATCTACACAGCCATCTGTATAAACATGGAAATATCTACAAAGCCATCTGTATAAACCTGGAAATATCTGCACTGTCATCTATATAAACATGGAAATATCTACAGAGAACTCTGTATAAACATGGAAATATCGGCACAGCCATTTGTATAAACATGGAATTATCTACAACGCTATCTGTATAAACATGGAAATATCTACACTGCTGTGTGTATTAACGTGGAAATATCTCCATTGCTATCTGTATAAACATGGACAAATCTCCACCGCAATATGTATAAACATGAAAATATCTACACTTCTATCTCTATAAACATGGAAATATCTACACTGCCATCTGTACAAACATGGAAATATCTACACAGTCATCTGTAGAAACATGGAAATATCTACACCGCTATCTCTATAAACATGGAAATAACTACACCGCTATCTCTATAAACATGGAAATATCTACACCGCTATCTCCATCAACATGGAAATATACACACCGCCATCTCTTTTAACATGGAGGTATCTACAACGCCATCTCCATAAACAAGAAATTATCTACACTGCCATCTATATAAACCTGGAAATATCTACACCGCCATCTCTATAAACATGGAAATATCTACACTGCCATTTGTAGAAAGATGGAAATATCTACACCGCCATCTGTATAAACGTGGAAATCTCTACACCGCTATCTGTGTAAACATGGAAATATCTACACCGCAATCTGTATAAACATGGAAATATCTACACCGCTCTCTGTATAAATATGAAATATCTAAACCGCTATCTCTATAAAAGTGGAAATATCTACACTGCTATCTGTATAAACATGGAAATATCCTCACTGCTATCTCTATGAACATTGATATATCTACACCGCTATCTCTATAAACATGGAAATATCTACACCGCCATCTCTATAAACATGGAAATATCTACAACGTCATCTCTATAAACATGGAAATATCTACACCGCTATCTGTATAAACATGGAAATATCTACACCGCGATCTGTATAAACATGGAAATATCTACACCGCGATCTGTATAAACATGGAAATATCTAAACCGCTATCTGTGTAAACATGGAAATATCTACACAGCTATCTCTATAAACATGGAAATATCTACACCGCCATCTGTATAAACATGGAAGTACCTACAAAGTCATCTGTATAAACATGGAAATATCTACACAGCCATCTGTATAAACATGGAAATATCTACACAGCCATCTGTATAAACCTGGAAATATCTGCACTGTCATCTATATAAACATGGAAATATCTACAGAGAACTCTGTATAAACATGGAAATATCGGCACAGCCATCTGTATAAACATGGAAATATCTACAACGCTATCTGTAGAAACATGGAAATATCTACACCGCTATGTGTATTAACGTGGAAATATCTCTATTGCTATCTGTATAAATATGGACAAATCTCCACCGCAATATGTATAAACATGAAAATATCTACACTTCTATCTCTATAAACATGGAAATATCTACACTGCCGTCTGTACAAACATGGAAATATCTACACAGTCATCTGTAGAAACATGGACATATCTACACCGCTATCTCTATAAACATGGAAATAACTACACCGCTATCTCTATAAACATGGAAATATCTACACCGCTATCTCTATAAACATGGAAATATCTACAACGCTATCTCCATCAACATGGAAATATACACACCGCCATATCTTTAAACATGGAGGTATCTACAACGCCATCTACATAAACAAGAAAATATCTACACCGCCATCTCTATAAACATGGAAATATCTACACTGCCATTTGTAGAAAGATGGAAATATCTACACCGCCATCTGTATAAACGTGGAAATATCTACACCGCTATCTGTATAAGCATGGAAATATCTACACCGCAATCTGTATAATCATGGAAATATCTACACCGGTCTCTGTACAAATATGAAATATCTAAACCGCTATCTCTATAAAAGTGGAAATATCTACACTGCTATCTGTATAAACATGGAAATATCCTCACTGCAATCTCTATGAACATTGATATATCTACACCGCTATCTCTATAAACATGGAAATATCTACACCGCCATCTCTATAAACATGGAAATATCTACACCGTCATCTGTATAAACACGGAAATATCTACACCGCTATCTGTATAAACATGGAAATATCTACACCGCGATCTGTATAAACATGGAAATATCTACACCGGGATCTGTATAAACATGGAAATATCTAAACCGCTATCTGTGTAAACATGGAAATATCTACACAGCTATCTCTATAAACATGGAAATATCTACACCGCCATCTGTATAAACATGGAAATACCTACAAAGTCATCTGTATAAACATGGAAATATCTACACTGCCATCTGTATGAACATGGAAATATCTACACAGCCATCTGTATAAACCTGGAAATATCTGCACTGTCATCTATATAAACATAGAAATATCTACAGAGAACTCTGTATAAACATGGAAATATCGGCACAGCCATCTGTATAAACATGGAAATATCTACAACGCTATCTGTATAAACATGGAAATATCTACACCGCTATGTGTATTAACGTGGAAATATCTCCATTGCTATCTGTATAAACATGGACAAATCTCCACCGCAATATGTATAAACATGAAAATATCTACACTTCTATCTCTATAAACATGGAAATATCTACACAGCCATATGTACAAACATGGAAATATCTACACAGTCATCTGTAGAAACATGGACATATCTACACCGCTATCTCTATAAACATGGAAATAACTACACCGCTATCTCTATAAACATGGAAATATCTACACCGCTATCTCCATCATCATGGAAATATACACACCGCCATCTCTTTAAACATGGAGTTATCTACAATGCCATCTACATAAACAAGAAAATATCTACACTGCCATCAATATAAACATGGAAATATCTACACCGCCATCTCTATAAACATGGAAATACCTACACTGCCATTTGTAGAAAGATGGAAATATCTACACCGCCATCTGTATAAACGTGGAAATACCTACACCGCTATCTGTATAAACATGGAAATATCTACACCGCCATCTGTATAAACATGGAAATACCTACAAAGTCATTTGTATAAACATGGAAATATCTACACAGCCATCTGTATAAACATGGAAATATCTACACAGCCATCTGTATAAACCTGGAAATATCTGCACTGTCATCTATATAAACATGGAAATATCTACAGAGAACTCTGTATAAATAGGGTAATATCGGCACAGCCATCTGTATAAACATGGAAATATCTACAACGCTATCTGTATAAACATGGAAATATCTACACCGCTATGTGTATTAACGTGGAAATATCTCCATTGCTATCTGTATAAACATGGACAAATCTCCACCGCAATATGTATAAACATGAAAATATCTACACTTCTATCTCTATAAACATGGAAATATCTACACTGCCATCTGTACAAACATGGAAATCTCTACACAGTCATCTGTAGAAACGTGGAAATATCTACACCGCTATCTCTATAAACATGGAAATAACTACACCGCTATCTCTATAAACATGGAAATATCTACACAGCTATCTCCATCAACATGGAAATATACACACCGCCATCTCTTTAAACATGGAGGTATCTACAACGCCATCTACATAAACAAGAAAATATCTACACTGCCATCTATATAAACATGGAAATATCTACACCGCCATCTCTATAAACATGGAAATATCTACACTGCCATTTGTAGAAAGATGGAAATATCTACACCGCCATCTGTATAAACGTGGAAATACCTACACCGCTATCTGTATAAACATGGAAATATCTACACCGCAATCTTTATAAACATGGAAATATCTACACCGCGCTCTGTATAAATATGAAATATCTAAACCGCTATCTCTATAAAAGTGCAAATATCTACACTGCTATCTATATAAACATGGAAATATCCTCACTGCTATCTCTATGAACATTGATATATCTACACCGCTATCTCTATAAACATGGAAATATCTACACCGCCATCTCTATAAACTTGGAAATATCTACACCGTCATCTGTATAAACATGGAAATATCCACACCGCTATCTGTATAAACATGGAAATATCTACACCGCGATCTGTATAAACATGGAAATATCTACACCGCGATCTGTATAAACATGGAAATATCTAAACCGCTATCTGTGTAAACATGGAAATATCTACACAGCTATCTCTATAAACATGGAAATATCTACACCGCCATCTGTATAAACATGGAAATACCTACAAAGTCATCTGTATAAACATGGAAATATCTACACAGCCATCTGTATAAACATGGAAATATCTACAAAGCCATCTGTATAAACCTGGAAATATCTGCACTGTCATCTATATAAACATGGAAATATCTACAGAGAACTCTGTATAAACATGGAAATATCGGCACAGCCATTTGTATAAACATGGAATTATCTACAACGCTATCTGTATAAACATGGAAATATCTACACCGCTGTGTGTATTAACGTGGAAATATCTCCATTGCTATCTGTATAAACATGGACAAATCTCCACCGCAATATGTATAAACATGAAAATATCTACACTTCTATCTCTATAAACATGGAAATATCTACACTGCCATCTGTACAAACATGGAAATATCTACACAGTCATCTGTAGAAACATGGAAATATCTACACTGCTATCTCTATAAACCTGGAAATAACTACACCGCTATCTCTATAAACATGGAAATATCTACACCGCTATCTCCATCAACATGGAAATATACACACCGCCATCTCTTTAAACGTGGAGGTATCTACAACGCCATCTACATAAACAAGAAAATATCTACACTGCCATCTACATAAACATGGAAATATCTACACCGCCATCTCTATAAACATGGAAATATCTACACTGCCATTTGTAGAAAGATGGAAATATCTACACCGCCATCTGTATAAACGTGGAAATATCTACACCGCTATCTGTATAAACATGGAAATATCTACACCGCAATCTGTATAAACATGGAAATATCTACACCGCTCTCTGTATAAATATGAAATATCTAAACCGCTATCTCTATAAAAGTGGAAATATCTACACTGCTATCTGTATAAACATGGAAATATCCTCACTGCTATCTCTATGAACATTGATATATCTACACCGCTATCTCTATAAACATGGAAATATCTACACCGCCATCTCTATAAACATGGTAATATCTACACAGTCATCTGTATAAACATGGAAATATCTACACCGCTATCTGTATGAACATGGAAACATCTACACCGCGATCTGTATAAGCATGGAAATATCTACACCGCGATCTGTATAAACATGGAAATATCTAAACCGCTATCGGTGTAAACATGGAAATATCTACACAGCTATCTCTATAAACATGGAAATATCTACACCGCCATCTGTATAAACATGGAAATACCTACAAAGTCATCTGTAGAAACATGGAAATATCTACACAGCCATCTGTATAAACATGGAAATATCTACACAGCCATCTGTATAAACCTGGAAATATCTGCACTGTCATCTATATAAACATGGAAATATCTACAGAGAACTCTGTTTAAACATGGAAATATCGGCACAGCCATCTGTATAAACATGGAAATATCTACAGCGCTATCTGTATATACATGGAAATATCTACACCGCTATGTGTATTAACGTGGAAATATCTCCATTGCTATCTGTATAAACATGGACAAATCTCCACCGCAATATGTATAAACATGAAAATATCTACACTTCTATCTCTATAAACATGGAAATATCTACACTGCCATCTGCACAAACATGGAAATACCTACAAAGTCATCTGTATAAACATGGAAATATCTACACAGCCATCTGTATAAACATGGAAATATCTACACAGCCATCTGTAGAAACCTGGAAATATCTGCACTGTCATCTATATAAACAAGGGAATATCTACAGAGAACTCTGTATAAACATGGAAATATCGGCACAGCCATCTGTATAAACATGGAATTATCTACAACGCTATCTGTATAAACATGGAAATATCTACACCGCTGTGTGTATTAACGTGGAAATATCTCCATTGCTATCTGTATAAACATGGACAAATCTCCACCGCAATATGTATAAACATGAAAATATCTACACTTCTATCTCTATAAACATGGAAATATCTACACTGCCATCTGTACAAACATGGAAATATCTACACAGTCATCTGTAGAAACATGGAAATATCTACACCGCTATCTCTATAAACATGGAAATAACTACACCGCTATCTCTATAAACATGGAAATATCTACACAGCTATCTCCATCAACATGGAAATATACACACCGCCATCTCTTTAAACATGGAGGTATCTACAACGCCATCTACATAAACAAGAAAATATCTACACTGCCATCTATATAAACATGGAAATATCTACACCGCCATCTCTATAAACATGGAAATATCTACACTGCCATTTGTAGAAAGATGGAAATATCTACACCGCCATCTGTATAAACGTGGAAATACCTACACCGCTATCTGTATAAACATGGAAATATCTACACCGCAATCTGTATAAACATGGAAATATCTACACCACTCTCTGTAAAAATATGAAATATCTAAACCGCTATCTCTATAAAAGTGGAAATATCTACACTGCTATGTGTATAAACATGGAAATATCCTCACTGCTATCTCTATGCACATTGATATATCTACACCGCTATCTCTAAAAACATGGAAATATCTACACAGCTATCTCTATAAACATGGAAATATCTACACCACCATCTGTATAAACATGGAAATACCTACAAAGTCATCTGTATAAACATGGAAATATCTACACAGCCATCTGTATAAACATGGAAATATCTACACAGCCATCTGTATAAACCTGGAAATATCTGCACTGTCATCTATATAAACATGGAAATATCTACAGAGAACTCTGTATAAACATGGAAATATCGGCATAGCCATCTGTATAAACATGGAAATATCTACAACGCTATCTGTATAAACATGGAAATATCTACACCGCTATGTGTATTAACGTGGAAATATCTCCATTGCTATCTGTATAAACATGGACAAATCTCCACCGCAATATGTATAAACCTGAAAATATCTACACTTCTATCTCTATAAACATGGAAATATCTACACTGCCATCTGTACAAACATGGAAATATCTACACAGTCATCTGTAGAAACATGGAAATATCTACACCGCTATCTCTATAAACATGGAAATAACTACACCGCTATCTCTATAAACATGGAAATATCTACACCGCTATCTCCATCAACATGGAAATATACACACCGCCATCTCTTTAAACATGGAGGTATCTACAACGCCATCTACATAAACAAGAAAATATCTACACTGCCATCTATATAAACATGGAAATATCTACACCGCCATCTCTATAAACATGGAAATATCTACACTGCCATTTGTAGAAAGATGGAAATATCTGCACCGCCATCTGTATAAAAGTGGAAATACCTACACCACTATCTGTATAAACATGGAAATATCTACACCGCAATCTGTATAAACATGGAAATATCTACACTGCTCTCTGTATAAATATAAAATATCTAAACCGCTATCTCTATAAAAGTGGAAATATCTACACTGCTATCTGTATAAACATGGAAATATATACAATGCTATCTGTATAAACATGGAAATATCCTCACTGCTATCTCTATGCACATTGATATATCTACACCGCTATCTCTATAAACATGGAAATATCTACACCGCCATCTCTATAAACATGGAAATATCTACACCGTCATCTGTATAAACATGGAAATATCTACACCGCTATCTGTATAAACATGGAAATATCTACACCGCGATCTGTATAAACATGGAAATATCTACACCGCGATCTGTATAAACATGGAAATATCTAAACCGCTATCTGAGTAAACATGGAAATATCTACACAGCTATCTCTATAAACATGGAAATATCTACACCGCCATCTGTATAAACATGGAAATACCTACAAAGTCATCTGTATAAACATGGAAATATCTTCACAGCCATCTGTATAAACATGGAAATATCTACACAGCCATCTGCATAAACCTGGAAATATCTGCACTGTCATCTATATAAACATGGAAATATCTACAGTGAACTCTGTAGAAACATGGAAATATCGGCACAGCCATCTGTATAAACATGGAAATATCTTCAACGCTATCTGTATAAACATGGAAATATCTACACCGCTATGTGTATTAACGTGGAAATATCTCCATTGCTATCCGTATAAACATGGACAAAACTCCACCGCAATATGTATAAACATGAAAATATCTACACTTCTATCTCTATAAACATGGAAATATCTACACTGCCATCTGTACAAACATGGAAATATCTACACAGTCATCTGTAGAAACATGGAAATATCTACACCGCTATCTCTATAAACATGGAAATAACTACACCGCTATCTATATAAACTTGGAAATATCTACACCGCTATCTCCATCAACATGGAAATATACACACCGCCATCTCTTTAAACATGGAGGTATCTACAACGCCATCTACATAAACAAGAAAATATCTACACTGCCATCTATATAAACATGGAAATATCTACACCGCCATCTCTATAAACATGGAAATATCTACACTGCCATTTGTAGAAAGATGGAAATATCTACACCGCCATCTGTATAAACGTGGAAATATCTACACCGCTATCTGTATAAACATGGAAATATCTACACCGCGAACTGTATAAACATGGAAATATCTAAACCGCTATCTGTGTAAACATGGAAATATCTACACAGCTAACTCTATAAACATGGAAATATCTACACCGCCATCAGTATAAACATGGAAATACCTACAAAGTCATCTGTATAAACATGGAAATATCTACACAGCCATCTGTATAAACATGGAAATATCTACACAGCCATCTGTGTAAAGCTGGAAATATCTGCACTGTCATCTATATAAACATGGAAATATCTACAGAGAACTCTGTATAAAAATGGAAATATCGGCACAGCCATCTGTATAAACATGGAAATATCTACAACGCTATCTGTATAAACATGGAAATATCTACACCGCTATGTGTATTAACGTGGAAATATCTCCATTGCTATCTGTATAAACATGGACAAATCTCCACCGCAATATGTATAAACATGAAAATATCTACACTTCTATCTCTATAAACATGGAAATATCTACACTGACATCTGTACAAACATGGAAATATCTACACAGTCATCTGTACAAACATGGAAATATCTACACCGCTGTCACTATAAACATGGAAATAACTACACCGCTATCTCTATAAACATGGAAATATCTACACAGCTATCTCCATCAACATGGAAATATACACACCGCCATCTCTTTAAACATGGAGGTATCTACAACGCCATCTACATAAACAAGAAAATATCTACACTGCCATCTATATAAACATGGAAATATCTACACCGCCATCTCTATAAACATGGAAATATCTACACTGCCATTTGTAGAAAGATGGAAATATCTACACCGCCATCTGTATAAACGTGGAAATACCTACACCGCTATCTGTATAAACATGGAAATATCTACACCGCAATCTGTATAAACATGGAAATATCTACACCACTCTCTGTAAAAATATGAAATATCTAAACCGCTATCTCTATAAAAGTGGAAATATCTACACTGCTATGTGTATAAACATGGAAATATCCTCACTGCTATCTCTATGCACATTGATATATCTACACCGCTATCTCTAAAAACATGGAAATATCTACACAGCTATCTCTATAAACATGGAAATATCTACACCACCATCTGTATAAACATGGAAATACCTACAAAGTCATCTGTATAAACATGGAAATATCTACACAGCCATCTGTATAAACATGGAAATATCTACACAGCCATCTGTATAAACCTGGAAATATCTGCACTGTCATCTATATAAACATGGAAATATCTACAGAGAACTCTGTATAAACATGGAAATATCGGCACAGCCATCTGTATAAACATGGAAATATCTACAACGCTATCTGTATAAACATGGAAATATCTACACCGCAATGTGTATTAACGTGGAAATATCTCCATTGCTATCTGTATAAACATGGACAAATCTCCACCGCAATATGTATAAACATGAAAATATCTACACTTCTATCTCTATAAACATGGAAATATCTACACTGCCATCTGTACAAACATGGAAATATCTACACAGTCATCTGTAGAAACATGGAAATATCTACACCGCTATCTCTATAAACATGGAAATAACTACACCGCTATCTCTATAAACATGGAAATATCTACACCGCTATGTCCATCAACATGGAAATATACACACCGCCATCTCTTTAAACATGGAGGTAACTACAACGCCATCTACATAAACAAGAAAATATCTACACTGCCATCTATATAAACATGGAAATATCTACACCGCCATCTCTATAAACATGGAAATATCTACACTGCCATTTGTAGAAAGATGGAAATATCTGCACCGCCATCTGCATAAAAGTGGAAATATCTACACCACTATCTGTATAAACATGGAAATATCTACACCGCACTCTGTATAAACATGGAAATATCTACACTGCTCTCTGTACAAATATGAAATATCTAAACCGCTATCTCTATAAAAGTGGAAATATCTACACTGCTATCTGTATAAACATGGAAATATCTACAACGCTATCTGTATAAACATGGAAATATCCTCACTGCTATCTCTATGAACATTGATATATCTACACCGCTATCTCTATAAACATGGAAATATCTACACCGCCATCTCTATAAACATGGAAATATCTACACCGTCATCTGTATAAACATGGAAATATCTACACCGCTATCTGTATAAACATGGAAATATCTACACCGCGATCTGTATAAACATGGAAATATCTACACCGCGATCTGTATAAACATGGAAATATCTAAACCGCTATCTGTGTAAACATGGAAATATCTACACAGCTATCTCTATAAACATGGAAATATCTACACCGCCATCTGTATAAACATGGAAATACCTACAAAGTCATCTGTATAAACATGGAAATATCTTCACAGCCATCTGTATAAACATGGAAATATCTACACAGCCATCTGTATAAACCTGGAAATATCTGCACTGTCATCTATATAAACATGGAAATATCTACAGTGAACTCTATAGAAACATGGAAATATCGGCACAGCCATCTGTATAAACATGGAAATATCTACAACGTTATCTGTATAAACATGGAAATATCTACACCGCTATGTGTATTAACGTGGAAATATCTCCATTGCTATCCGTATAAACATGGACAAATCTCCACCGCAATATGTATAAACATGAAAATATCTACACTTCTATCTCTATAAACATGGAAATATCTACACTGCCATCTGTACAAACATGGAAATATCTACACAGTCATCTGTAGAAACATGTAAATATCTACACCGCTAACTCTATAAACATGGAAATAACTACACCGCTATCTCTATAAACTTGGAAATATCTACACCGCTATCTCCATCAACATGGAAATATACACACTGCCATCTCTTTAAACATGGAGGTATCTACAACGCCAGCTACATAAACAAGAAAATATCTACACTGCCATCTATATAAACATGGAAATATCTACACCGCCATCACTATAAACATGGAAATATCTACACTGCCATTTGTAGAAAGATGGAAATATCTACACCGCCATCTGTATAAACGTGGAAATATCTACACCGCTATCTGTATAAACATGGAAATATCTACACCGCGAACTGTATAAACATGGAAATATCTAAACCGCTATCTGTGTAAACATGGAAATATCTACACAGCTGTCTCTATAAACATGGAAGTATCTACACCGCGATCCGTATAAACATGGAAATATCTAAACCGCTATCTGTGTAAACATGGAAATATCTACACAGCTAACTCTATAAACATGGAAATATCTACACCGCCATCAGTATAAACATGGAAATACCTACAAAGTCATCTGTATAAACATGGAAATATCTACACAGCCATCTGTATAAACATGGAAATATCTACACAGCCATCTGTGTAAAGCTGGAAATATCTGCACTGTCATCTATATAAACATGGAAATATCTACAGAGAACTCTGTATAAAAATGGAAATATCGGCACAGCCATCTGTATAAACATGGAAATATCTACAACGCTATCTGTATAAACATGGAAATATCTACACCGCTATGTGTATTAACGTGGAAATATCTCCATTGCTATCTGTATAAACATGGACAAATCTCCACCGCAATATGTATAAACATGAAAATATCTACACTTCTATCTCTATAAACATGGAAATATCTACACTGACATCTGTACAAACATGGAAATATCTACACAGTCATCTGTACAAACATGGAAATATCTACACCGCTGTCACTATAAACATGGAAATAACTACACCGCTATCTCTATAAACATGGAAATATCTACACAGCTATCTCCATCAACATGGAAATATACACACCGCCATCTCTTTAAACATGGAGGTATCTACAACGCCATCTACATAAACAAGAAAATATCTACACTGCCATCTATATAAACATGGAAATATCTACACCGCCATCTCTATAAACATGGAAATATCTACACTGCCATTTGTAGAAAGATGGAAATATCTACACCGCCATCTGTATAAACGTGGAAATACCTACACCGCTATCTGTATAAACATGGAAATATCTACACCGCAATCTGTATAAACATGGAAATATCTACACCACTCTCTGTAAAAATATGAAATATCTAAACCGCTATCTCTATAAAAGTGGAAATATCTACACTGCTATGTGTATAAACATGGAAATATCCTCACTGCTATCTCTATGCACATTGATATATCTACACCGCTATCTCTAAAAACATGGAAATATCTACACAGCTATCTCTATAAACATGGAAATATCTACACCACCATCTGTATAAACATGGAAATACCTACAAAGTCATCTGTATAAACATGGAAATATCTACACAGCCATCTGTATAAACATGGAAATATCTACACAGCCATCTGTATAAACCTGGAAATATCTGCACTGTCATCTATATAAACATGGAAATATCTACAGAGAACTCTGTATAAACATGGAAATATCGGCACAGCCATCTGTATAAACATGGAAATATCTACAACGCTATCTGTATAAACATGGAAATATCTACACCGCAATGTGTATTAACGTGGAAATATCTCCATTGCTATCTGTATAAACATGGACAAATCTCCACCGCAATATGTATAAACATGAAAATATCTACACTTCTATCTCTATAAACATGGAAATATCTACACTGCCATCTGTACAAACATGGAAATATCTACACAGTCATCTGTAGAAACATGGAAATATCTACACCGCTATCTCTATAAACATGGAAATAACTACACCGCTATCTCTATAAACATGGAAATATCTACACCGCTATGTCCATCAACATGGAAATATACACACCGCCATCTCTTTAAACATGGAGGTAACTACAACGCCATCTACATAAACAAGAAAATATCTACACTGCCATCTATATAAACATGGAAATATCTACACCGCCATCTCTATAAACATGGAAATATCTACACTGCCATTTGTAGAAAGATGGAAATATCTGCACCGCCATCTGCATAAAAGTGGAAATATCTACACCACTATCTGTATAAACATGGAAATATCTACACCGCACTCTGTATAAACATGGAAATATCTACACTGCTCTCTGTACAAATATGAAATATCTAAACCGCTATCTCTATAAAAGTGGAAATATCTACACTGCTATCTGTATAAACATGGAAATATCTACAACGCTATCTGTATAAACATGGAAATATCCTCACTGCTATCTCTATGAACATTGATATATCTACACCGCTATCTCTATAAACATGGAAATATCTACACCGCCATCTCTATAAACATGGAAATATCTACACCGTCATCTGTATAAACATGGAAATATCTACACCGCTATCTGTATAAACATGGAAATATCTACACCGCGATCTGTATAAACATGGAAATATCTACACCGCGATCTGTATAAACATGGAAATATCTAAACCGCTATCTGTGTAAACATGGAAATATCTACACAGCTATCTCTATAAACATGGAAATATCTACACCGCCATCTGTATAAACATGGAAATACCTACAAAGTCATCTGTATAAACATGGAAATATCTTCACAGCCATCTGTATAAACATGGAAATATCTACACAGCCATCTGTATAAACCTGGAAATATCTGCACTGTCATCTATATAAACATGGAAATATCTACAGTGAACTCTATAGAAACATGGAAATATCGGCACAGCCATCTGTATAAACATGGAAATATCTACAACGTTATCTGTATAAACATGGAAATATCTACACCGCTATGTGTATTAACGTGGAAATATCTCCATTGCTATCCGTATAAACATGGACAAATCTCCACCGCAATATGTATAAACATGAAAATATCTACACTTCTATCTCTATAAACATGGAAATATCTACACTGCCATCTGTACAAACATGGAAATATCTACACAGTCATCTGTAGAAACATGTAAATATCTACACCGCTAACTCTATAAACATGGAAATAACTACACCGCTATCTCTATAAACTTGGAAATATCTACACCGCTATCTCCATCAACATGGAAATATACACACTGCCATCTCTTTAAACATGGAGGTATCTACAACGCCAGCTACATAAACAAGAAAATATCTACACTGCCATCTATATAAACATGGAAATATCTACACCGCCATCACTATAAACATGGAAATATCTACACTGCCATTTGTAGAAAGATGGAAATATCTACACCGCCATCTGTATAAACGTGGAAATATCTACACCGCTATCTGTATAAACATGGAAATATCTACACCGCGAACTGTATAAACATGGAAATATCTAAACCGCTATCTGTGTAAACATGGAAATATCTACACAGCTGTCTCTATAAACATGGAAGTATCTACACCGCGATCCGTATAAACATGGAAATATCTAAACCGCTATCTGTGTAAACATGGAAATATCTATACAGCTATCTCTATAAACATGGAAATATCTACACCGCCATCTGTATAAACATGGAAATACCTACAAAGTCATCTGTATAAACATGGAAATATCTACACAGCCATCTGTATAAACATGGAAATATCTACACAGCCATCTGTATAAACCTGGAAATATCTGCACTGTCATCTATATAAACATGGAAATATCTACAGAGAACTCTGTATAAACATGGAAATAGCTACAACGCTATCTGTATAAACATGGAAATATCTACACCGCTATGTGTATTAACGTGGGAATATCTCCATTGCTATCTGTATAAACATGGTCAAATCTCCACCGCAATATGTATAAACATGAAAATATCTACACTTCTATCTCTATAAACATGGAAATGTCTACACTGCCATTTGTAGAAAGATGGAAATATCTACACCGTCATCTGTATAAACGTGGAAATACCTACACCGCTATCTCTATAAACATGGAAATATCTACACAGCAATCTGTATAAACATGGAAATATCTACACCGCTCTCTGTATAAATATGCAATATCTAAACCGCTATCTCTATAAAAGTGGAAATATCTACACTGCTATCTGTATAAACATGGAAATATCCTCACTGCTATCTCTATGAACATTGATATATCTACACCGCTATCTCTATAAACATGGAAATATCTACACCGCCATCTCTATAAACATGGAAATATCTACACCGTCATCTGTATAAACATGGAAATATCTACAGCGCTATCTGTATAAACATGGAAATATCTACACCGCGATCTGTATAAACATGGAAATATCTACACCGCGATCTGTATAAACATGGAAATATCTAAACCGCTATCTGTGTAAACATGGAAATATCTACACAGCTATCTCTATAAACATGGAAATATCTACACCGCCATCTGTATAAACATGGAAATACCTACAAAGTCATCTGTATAAACATGGAAATATCTACACAGCCATCTGTATAAACATGGAAATATCTACACAGCCATCTGTATAAACCTGGAAATATCTGCACTGTCATCTATATAAACATGGAAATATCTACAGAGAACTCTGTATAAATATGGAAATATCGGCACAGCCATCTGTATAAACATGGAAATATCTACAACGCTATCTGTATAAACATGGAAATATCTACACCGCTATGTGCATTAACGTGGAAATATCTCCATTGCTATCTGTATAAACATGGACAAATCTCCACCGCAATATGTATAAACATGAAAATATCTACACTTCTATCTCTATAAACATGGAAATATCTACACTGCCATCTGTACAAACATGGAAATCTCTACAAAGTCATCTGTAGAAACGTGGAAATATCTACACCGCTATCTCTATATACATGGAAATAACTACACCGCTATCTCTATAAACATGGAAATATCTACACCGCTATCTCCATCAACATGGAAATATACACACCGCCATCTCTTTAAACATGGAGGTATCTACAACGCCATCTACATAAACAAGAAAATATCTACACTGCCATCTATATAAACATGGAAATATCTACACCGCCATCTCTATAAACATGGAAATATCTACACTGCCATTTGTAGAAAGATGGAAATATCTACACCGCCATCTGTATAAACGTGGAAATACCTACACCGCTATCTGTATAAACATGGAAATATCTACACCGCTATCTGTATAAACATGGAAATATCTACACCGCCATCTGTATAAACATGGAAATATCTACACCGCTCTCTGTATAAATATGAAATATCTAAACCGCTATCTCTATAAAAGTGGAAATATCTACACTGCTATCTGTATAAACATGGAAATATCCTCACTGCTATCTCTATGAACATTGATATATCTACACCGCTATCTCTATAAACATGGAAATATCTACACCGCCATCTCTATAAACATGGTAATATCTACACAGTCATCTGTATAAACATGGAAATATCTACACCGCTATCTGTATGAACATGGAAACATCTACACCGCGATCTGTATAAACATGGAAATATCTACACCGCGATCTGTATAAACATGGAAATATCTAAACCGCTATCGGTGTAAACATGGAAATATCTACACAGCTATCTCTATAAACATGGAAATATCTACACCGCCATCTGTATAAACATGGAAATACCTACAAAGTCATCTTTAGAAACATGGAAATATCTACACAGCCATCTCTATAAACATGGAAATATCTACACAGCCATCTGTATAAACCTGGAAATATCTGCACTGTCATCTATATAAACATGGAAATATCTACAGAGAACTCTGTTTAAACATGGAAATATCGGCACAGCCATCTGTATAAACATGGAAATATCTACAGCGCTATCTGTATATACATGGAAATATCTACACCGCTATGTGTATTAACGTGGAAATATCTCCATTGCTATCTGTATAAACATGGACAAATCTCCACCGCAATATGTATAAACATGAAAATATCTACACTTCTATCTCTATAAACATGGAAATATCTACACTGCCATCTGTACAAACATGGAAATATCTACACAGTCATCTGTAGAACCATGGAAATATCTACACCGCTATCTCTATAAACATGGAAATAACTACACCGCTATCTCTATAAACATGGAAATATCTACACCGCTATCTCCATCAACATGGAAATATACACACCGCCATCTCTTTAAACATGGAGGTATCTACAATGCCATCTACATAAACAAGAAAATATCTGCACTGCCATCTATATAAACATGGAAATGTCTACACCGCCATCTCTATAAACATGGAAATATCTACACTGCCATTTGTAGAAAGATGGAAATATCTACACCGCCATCTGTATAAACGTGGAAATACCTACACCGCTATCTGTATAAACATGGAAATATCTACACGGCAATCTGTATATACATGGAAATATCTACACCGCTCTCTGTATAAATATGAAATATCTAAACCGCTATCTCTATAAAAGTGGAAATATCTACACTGCTATCTGTATAAACATGGAAATATCCTCACTGCTATCTATATGAACATTGATATATCTACACCGCTATCTCTATAAACATGTTAATATCTACACCGCCATCTCTATAAACATGGAAATATCTACACCGTCATCTGTATAAACATGGAAATATCTACAGCGCTATCTGTATAAACATGGAAATATCTACACTGCGATCGGTATAAACATGGAAATATCTAAACCGCTATCTGTGTAAACATGGAAATATCTACACAGCTATCTCTATAAACATGGAAATATCTACACAGCTATCTCTATAAACATGGAAATATCTACACCGCCATCTGTATAAACATGGAAATACCTACAAAGTCATCTGTATAAACATGGAAATATCTACACAGCCATCTGTATAAACATGGAAATATCTACACAGCCATCTGTATAAACCTGGAAATATCTGCACTGTCATCTATATAAACATGGAAATATCTACAGAGAACTCTGTATAAACATGGAAATATCGGCACAGCCATCTGTATAAACATGGAAATATCTACAACGCTATCTGTATAAACATGGAAATATCTACACCGCTTTGTGTATTAACGTGGAAATATCTCCATTGCTATCTGTATAAACATGGACAAATCTCCACCGCAATATGTATAAACATGAAAATATCTACACTTCTATCTCTATAAACATGGAAATATCTACACTGCCATCTGTACAAACATGGAAATATCCACACAGTCATCTGTAGAAACATGGAAATATCTACACCGCTATCTCTATAAACATGGAAATAACTACACCGCTATCTCTATAAACATGGAAATATCTACGCCACTATCTCCATCAACATGGAAATATACACACCGCCATCTCTTTAAACATGGAGGTATCTACAACGCCATCTACATAAACAAGAAAATATCTACACTGCCATCTATATAAACATGGAAATATCTACACCGCCATGTCTATAAACATGGAAATATCTACACGGCCATTTGTAGAAAGATGGAAATATCTACACCGCCATCTGTATAAACGTGGAAATATCTACAACGCTATCTGTATAAACATGGAAATATCTACACCGCTATGTGTATTAACGTGGAAATATCTCCATTGCTATCTGTATAAACATGGACAAATCTCCACCGCAATATGTATAAACATGAAAATATCTACACTTCTATCTCTATAAACATGGAAATATCTACACTGCCATCTGCACAAACATGGAAATACCTACAAAGTCATCTGTATAAACATGGAAATATCTACACAGCCATCTGTATAAACATGGAAATATCTACACAGCCATCTGTAGAAACCTGGAAATATCTGCACTGTCATCTATATAAACAAGGGAATATCTACAGAGAACTCTGTATAAACATGGAAATATCGGCACAGCCATCTGTATAAACATGGAATTATCTACAACGTTATCTGTATAAACATGGAAATATCTACACCGCTTTGTGTATTAACGTGGAAATATCTCCATTGCTATCTGTATAAACATGGACAAATCTCCACCGCAATATGTATAAACATGAAAATATCTACACTTCTATCTCTATAAACATGGAAATATCTACACTGCCATCTGTACAAAGATGGAAATATCTACACAGTCATCTGTAGAAACATGGAAATATCTACACCGCTATCTCTATAAACATGGAAATAACTACACCGCTATCTCTATAAACATGGAAATATCTACACCGCTATCTCCATCAACATGGAAATATACACACCGCCATCTCTTTTAACATGGAGGTATCTACAACGCCATCTCCATAAACAAGAAATTATCTACACTGCCATCTATATAAACCTGGAAATATCTACACCGCCATCTCTATAAACATGGAAATATCTACACTGCCATTTGTAGAAAGATGGAAATATCTACACCGCCATCTGTATAAACGTGGAAATCTCTACACCGCTATCTGTGTAAACATGGAAATATCTACACCGCAATCTGTATAAACATGGAAATATCTACACCGCTCTCTGTATAAATATGAAATATCTAAACCGCTATCTCTATAAAAGTGGAAATATCTACACTGCTATCTGTATAAACATGGAAATATCCTCACTGCTATCTCTATGAACATTGATATATCTACACCGCTATCTCTATAAACATGGAAATATCTACACCGCCATCTCTATAAACATGGAAATATCTACAACGTCATCTCTATAAACATGGAAATATCTACACCGCTATCTGTATAAACATGGAAATATCTACACCGCGATCTGTATAAACATGGAAATATCTACACCGCGATCTGTATAAACATGGAAATATCTAAACCGCTATCTGTGTAAACATGGAAATATCTACACAGCTATCTCTATAAACATGGAAATATCTACACCGCCATCTGTATAAACATGGAAGTACCTACAAAGTCATCTGTATAAACATGGAAATATCTACACAGCCATCTGAATAAACATGGAAATATCTACACAGCCATCTGTATAAACCTGGAAATATCTGCACTGTCATCTATATAAACATGGAAATATCTACAGAGAACTCTGTATAAACATGGAAATATCGGCACAGCCATCTGTATAAACATGGAAATATCTACAACGCTATCTGTATAAACATGGAAATATCTACACCGCTATGTGTATTAACGTGGAAATATCTCTATTGCTATCTGTATAAATATGGACAAATCTCCATCGCAATATGTATAAACATGAAAATATCTACACTTCTATCTCTATAAACATGGAAATATCTACACTGCCACCTGTACAAACATGGAAATATCTACACAGTCATCTGTAGAAACATGGAAATATCTACACCGCTATCTCTATAAACATGGAAATAACTACACCGCTATCTCTATAAACATGGAAATATCTACACCGCTATCTCCATCAACATGGAAATATACACACCGCCATATCTTTAAACATGGAGGTATCTACAACGCCATCTACATAAACAAGAAAATATCTACACCGCCATCTCTATAAACATGGAAATATCTACACCGCCATCTCTATAAACATGGAAATATCTACACTGCCATTTGTAGAAAGATGGAAATATCTACACCGCCATCTGTATAAACGTGGAAATCTCTACACCGCTATCTGTGTAAACATGGAAATATCTACACCGCAATCTGTATAAACATGGAAATATCTACACCGCTCTCTGTATAAATATGAAATATCTAAACCGCTATCTCTATAAAAGTGGAAATATCTACACTGCTATCTGTATAAACATGGAAATATCCTCACTGCTATCTCTATGAACATTGATATATCTACACCGCTATCTCTATAAACATGGAAATATCTACACCGCCATCTCTATAAACATGGAAATATCTACAACGTCATCTCTATAAACATGGAAATATCTACACCGCTATCTGTATAAACATGGAAATATCTACACCGCGATCTGTATAAACATGGAAATATCTACACCGCGATCTGTATAAACATGGAAATATCTAAACCGCTATCTGTGTAAACATGGAAATATCTACACAGCTATCTCTATAAACATGGAAATATCTACACCGCCATCTGTATAAACATGGAAGTACCTACAAAGTCATCTGTATAAACATGGAAATATCTACACAGCCATCTGTATAAACATGGAAATATCTACACAGCCATCTGTATAAACCTGGAAATATCTGCACTGTCATCTATATAAACATGGAAATATCTACAGAGAACTCTGTATAAACATGGAAATATCGGCACAGCCATCTGTATAAACATGGAAATATCTACAACGCTATCTGTATAAACATGGAAATATCTACACCGCTATGTGTATTAACGTGGAAATATCTCTATTGCTATCTGTATAAATATGGACAAATCTCCACCGCAATATGTATAAACATGAAAATATCTACACTTCTATCTCTATAAACATGGAAATATCTACACTGCCATCTGTACAAACATGGAAATATCTACACAGTCATCTGTAGAAACATGGAAATATCTACACCGCTATCTCTATAAACATGGAAATAACTACACCGCTATCTCTATAAACATGGAAATATCTACACCGCTATCTCCATCAACATGGAAATATACACACCGCCATCTCTTTAAACATGGAGGTATCTACAACGCCATCTACATAAACAAGAAAATATCTACACTGCCATCTATATAAACATGGAAATATCTACACCGCCATCTCTATAAACATGGAAATATCTACACTGCCATTTGTAGAAAGATGGAAATATCTACACCGCCATCTGTATAAACGTGGAAATACCTACACCGCTATCTGTATAAACATGGAAATATCTACACCGCAATCTTTATAAACATGGAAATATCTACACCGCGCTCTGTATAAATATGAAATATCTAAACCGCTATCTCTATAAAAGTGCAAATATCTACACTGCTATCTATATAAACATGGAAATATCCTCACTGCTATCTCTATGAACATTGATATATCTACACCGCTATCTCTATAAACATGGAAATATCTACACCGCCATCTCTATAAACTTGGAAATATCTACACCGTCATCTGTATAAACATGGAAATATCCACACCGCTATCTGTATAAACATGGAAATATCTACACCGCGATCTGTATAAACATGGAAATATCTACACCGCGATCTGTATAAACATGGAAATATCTAAACCGCTATCTGTGTAAACATGGAAATATCTACACAGCTATCTCTATAAACATGGAAATATCTACACCGCCATCTGTATAAACATGGAAATACCTACAAAGTCATCTGTATAAACATGGAAATATCTACACAGCCATCTGTATAAACATGGAAATATCTACAAAGCCATCTGTATAAACCTGGAAATATCTGCACTGTCATCTATATAAACATGGAAATATCTACAGAGAACTCTGTATAAACATGGAAATATCGGCACAGCCATTTGTATAAACATGGAATTATCTACAACGCTATCTGTATAAACATGGAAATATCTACACCGCTGTGTGTATTAACGTGGAAATATCTCCATTGCTATCTGTATAAACATGGACAAATCTCCACCGCAATATGTATAAACATGAAAATATCTACACTTCTATCTCTATAAACATGGAAATATCTACACTGCCATCTGTACAAACATGGAAATATCTACACAGTCATCTGTAGAAACATGGAAATATCTACACTGCTATCTCTATAAACCTGGAAATAACTACACCGCTATCTCTATAAACATGGAAATATCTACACCGCTATCTCCATCAACATGGAAATATACACACCGCCATCTCTTTAAACGTGGAGGTATCTACAACGCCATCTACATAAACAAGAAAATATCTACACTGCCATCTACATAAACATGGAAATATCTACACCGCCATCTCTATAAACATGGAAATATCTACACTGCCATTTGTAGAAAGATGGAAATATCTACACCGCCATCTGTATAAACGTGGAAATATCTACACCGCTATCTGTATAAACATGGAAATATCTACACCGCAATCTGTATAAACATGGAAATATCTACACCGCTCTCTGTATAAATATGAAATATCTAAACCGCTATCTCTATAAAAGTGGAAATATCTACACTGCTATCTGTATAAACATGGAAATATCCTCACTGCTATCTCTATGAACATTGATATATCTACACCGCTATCTCTATAAACATGGAAATATCTACACCGCCATCTCTATAAACATGGTAATATCTACACAGTCATCTGTATAAACATGGAAATATCTACACCGCTATCTGTATGAACATGGAAACATCTACACCGCGATCTGTATAAGCATGGAAATATCTACACCGCGATCTGTATAAACATGGAAATATCTAAACCGCTATCGGTGTAAACATGGAAATATCTACACAGCTATCTCTATAAACATGGAAATATCTACACCGCCATCTGTATAAACATGGAAATACCTACAAAGTCATCTGTAGAAACATGGAAATATCTACACAGCCATCTGTATAAACATGGAAATATCTACACAGCCATCTGTATAAACCTGGAAATATCTGCACTGTCATCTATATAAACATGGAAATATCTACAGAGAACTCTGTTTAAACATGGAAATATCGGCACAGCCATCTGTATAAACATGGAAATATCTACAGCGCTATCTGTATATACATGGAAATATCTACACCGCTATGTGTATTAACGTGGAAATATCTCCATTGCTATCTGTATAAACATGGACAAATCTCCACCGCAATATGTATAAACATGAAAATATCTACACTTCTATCTCTATAAACATGGAAATATCTACACTGCCATCTGCACAAACATGGAAATACCTACAAAGTCATCTGTATAAACATGGAAATATCTACACAGCCATCTGTATAAACATGGAAATATCTACACAGCCATCTGTAGAAACCTGGAAATATCTGCACTGTCATCTATATAAACAAGGGAATATCTACAGAGAACTCTGTATAAACATGGAAATATCGGCACAGCCATCTGTATAAACATGGAATTATCTACAACGCTATCTGTATAAACATGGAAATATCTACACCGCTGTGTGTATTAACGTGGAAATATCTCCATTGCTATCTGTATAAACATGGACAAATCTCCACCGCAATATGTATAAACATGAAAATATCTACACTTCTATCTCTATAAACATGGAAATATCTACACTGCCATCTGTACAAACATGGAAATATCTACACAGTCATCTGTAGAAACATGGAAATATCTACACCGCTATCTCTATAAACATGGAAATAACTACACCGCTATCTCTATAAACATGGAAATATCTACACAGCTATCTCCATCAACATGGAAATATACACACCGCCATCTCTTTAAACATGGAGGTATCTACAACGCCATCTACATAAACAAGAAAATATCTACACTGCCATCTATATAAACATGGAAATATCTACACCGCCATCTCTATAAACATGGAAATATCTACACTGCCATTTGTAGAAAGATGGAAATATCTACACCGCCATCTGTATAAACGTGGAAATACCTACACCGCTATCTGTATAAACATGGAAATATCTACACCGCAATCTGTATAAACATGGAAATATCTACACCACTCTCTGTAAAAATATGAAATATCTAAACCGCTATCTCTATAAAAGTGGAAATATCTACACTGCTATGTGTATAAACATGGAAATATCCTCACTGCTATCTCTATGCACATTGATATATCTACACCGCTATCTCTAAAAACATGGAAATATCTACACAGCTATCTCTATAAACATGGAAATATCTACACCACCATCTGTATAAACATGGAAATACCTACAAAGTCATCTGTATAAACATGGAAATATCTACACAGCCATCTGTATAAACATGGAAATATCTACACAGCCATCTGTATAAACCTGGAAATATCTGCACTGTCATCTATATAAACATGGAAATATCTACAGAGAACTCTGTATAAACATGGAAATATCGGCATAGCCATCTGTATAAACATGGAAATATCTACAACGCTATCTGTATAAACATGGAAATATCTACACCGCTATGTGTATTAACGTGGAAATATCTCCATTGCTATCTGTATAAACATGGACAAATCTCCACCGCAATATGTATAAACCTGAAAATATCTACACTTCTATCTCTATAAACATGGAAATATCTACACTGCCATCTGTACAAACATGGAAATATCTACACAGTCATCTGTAGAAACATGGAAATATCTACACCGCTATCTCTATAAACATGGAAATAACTACACCGCTATCTCTATAAACATGGAAATATCTACACCGCTATCTCCATCAACATGGAAATATACACACCGCCATCTCTTTAAACATGGAGGTATCTACAACGCCATCTACATAAACAAGAAAATATCTACACTGCCATCTATATAAACATGGAAATATCTACACCGCCATCTCTATAAACATGGAAATATCTACACTGCCATTTGTAGAAAGATGGAAATATCTGCACCGCCATCTGTATAAAAGTGGAAATACCTACACCACTATCTGTATAAACATGGAAATATCTACACCGCAATCTGTATAAACATGGAAATATCTACACTGCTCTCTGTATAAATATAAAATATCTAAACCGCTATCTCTATAAAAGTGGAAATATCTACACTGCTATCTGTATAAACATGGAAATATATACAATGCTATCTGTATAAACATGGAAATATCCTCACTGCTATCTCTATGCACATTGATATATCTACACCGCTATCTCTATAAACATGGAAATATCTACACCGCCATCTCTATAAACATGGAAATATCTACACCGTCATCTGTATAAACATGGAAATATCTACACCGCTATCTGTATAAACATGGAAATATCTACACCGCGATCTGTATAAACATGGAAATATCTACACCGCGATCTGTATAAACATGGAAATATCTAAACCGCTATCTGAGTAAACATGGAAATATCTACACAGCTATCTCTATAAACATGGAAATATCTACACCGCCATCTGTATAAACATGGAAATACCTACAAAGTCATCTGTATAAACATGGAAATATCTTCACAGCCATCTGTATAAACATGGAAATATCTACACAGCCATCTGCATAAACCTGGAAATATCTGCACTGTCATCTATATAAACATGGAAATATCTACAGTGAACTCTGTAGAAACATGGAAATATCGGCACAGCCATCTGTATAAACATGGAAATATCTTCAACGCTATCTGTATAAACATGGAAATATCTACACCGCTATGTGTATTAACGTGGAAATATCTCCATTGCTATCCGTATAAACATGGACAAAACTCCACCGCAATATGTATAAACATGAAAATATCTACACTTCTATCTCTATAAACATGGAAATATCTACACTGCCATCTGTACAAACATGGAAATATCTACACAGTCATCTGTAGAAACATGGAAATATCTACACCGCTATCTCTATAAACATGGAAATAACTACACCGCTATCTATATAAACTTGGAAATATCTACACCGCTATCTCCATCAACATGGAAATATACACACCGCCATCTCTTTAAACATGGAGGTATCTACAACGCCATCTACATAAACAAGAAAATATCTACACTGCCATCTATATAAACATGGAAATATCTACACCGCCATCTCTATAAACATGGAAATATCTACACTGCCATTTGTAGAAAGATGGAAATATCTACACCGCCATCTGTATAAACGTGGAAATATCTACACCGCTATCTGTATAAACATGGAAATATCTACACCGCGAACTGTATAAACATGGAAATATCTAAACCGCTATCTGTGTAAACATGGAAATATCTACACAGCTAACTCTATAAACATGGAAATATCTACACCGCCATCAGTATAAACATGGAAATACCTACAAAGTCATCTGTATAAACATGGAAATATCTACACAGCCATCTGTATAAACATGGAAATATCTACACAGCCATCTGTGTAAAGCTGGAAATATCTGCACTGTCATCTATATAAACATGGAAATATCTACAGAGAACTCTGTATAAAAATGGAAATATCGGCACAGCCATCTGTATAAACATGGAAATATCTACAACGCTATCTGTATAAACATGGAAATATCTACACCGCTATGTGTATTAACGTGGAAATATCTCCATTGCTATCTGTATAAACATGGACAAATCTCCACCGCAATATGTATAAACATGAAAATATCTACACTTCTATCTCTATAAACATGGAAATATCTACACTGACATCTGTATAAACATGGAAATATCTACACAGTCATCTGTACAAACATGGAAATATCTACACCGCTGTCACTATAAACATGGAAATAACTACACCGCTATCTCTATAAACATGGAAATATCTACACAGCTATCTCCATCAACATGGAAATATACACACCGCCATCTCTTTAAACATGGAGGTATCTACAACGCCATCTACATAAACAAGAAAATATCTACACTGCCATCTATATAAACATGGAAATATCTACACCGCCATCTCTATAAACATGGAAATATCTACACTGCCATTTGTAGAAAGATGGAAATATCTACACCGCCATCTGTATAAACGTGGAAATACCTACACCGCTATCTGTATAAACATGGAAATATCTACACCGCAATCTGTATAAACATGGAAATATCTACACCACTCTCTGTAAAAATATGAAATATCTAAACCGCTATCTCTATAAAAGTGGAAATATCTACACTGCTATGTGTATAAACATGGAAATATCCTCACTGCTATCTCTATGCACATTGATATATCTACACCGCTATCTCTAAAAACATGGAAATATCTACACAGCTATCTCTATAAACATGGAAATATCTACACCACCATCTGTATAAACATGGAAATACCTACAAAGTCATCTGTATAAACATGGAAATATCTACACAGCCATCTGTATAAACATGGAAATATCTACACAGCCATCTGTATAAACCTGGAAATATCTGCACTGTCATCTATATAAACATGGAAATATCTACAGAGAACTCTGTATAAACATGGAAATATCGGCACAGCCATCTGTATAAACATGGAAATATCTACAACGCTATCTGTATAAACATGGAAATATCTACACCGCAATGTGTATTAACGTGGAAATATCTCCATTGCTATCTGTATAAACATGGACAAATCTCCACCGCAATATGTATAAACATGAAAATATCTACACTTCTATCTCTATAAACATGGAAATATCTACACTGCCATCTGTACAAACATGGAAATATCTACACAGTCATCTGTAGAAACATGGAAATATCTACACCGCTATCTCTATAAACATGGAAATAACTACACCGCTATCTCTATAAACATGGAAATATCTACACCGCTATGTCCATCAACATGGAAATATACACACCGCCATCTCTTTAAACATGGAGGTAACTACAACGCCATCTACATAAACAAGAAAATATCTACACTGCCATCTATATAAACATGGAAATATCTACACCGCCATCTCTATAAACATGGAAATATCTACACTGCCATTTGTAGAAAGATGGAAATATCTGCACCGCCATCTGCATAAAAGTGGAAATATCTACACCACTATCTGTATAAACATGGAAATATCTACACCGCACTCTGTATAAACATGGAAATATCTACACTGCTCTCTGTACAAATATGAAATATCTAAACCGCTATCTCTATAAAAGTGGAAATATCTACACTGCTATCTGTATAAACATGGAAATATCTACAACGCTATCTGTATAAACATGGAAATATCCTCACTGCTATCTCTATGAACATTGATATATCTACACCGCTATCTCTATAAACATGGAAATATCTACACCGCCATCTCTATAAACATGGAAATATCTACACCGTCATCTGTATAAACATGGAAATATCTACACCGCTATCTGTATAAACATGGAAATATCTACACCGCGATCTGTATAAACATGGAAATATCTACACCGCGATCTGTATAAACATGGAAATATCTAAACCGCTATCTGTGTAAACATGGAAATATCTACACAGCTATCTCTATAAACATGGAAATATCTACACCGCCATCTGTATAAACATGGAAATACCTACAAAGTCATCTGTATAAACATGGAAATATCTTCACAGCCATCTGTATAAACATGGAAATATCTACACAGCCATCTGTATAAACCTGGAAATATCTGCACTGTCATCTATATAAACATGGAAATATCTACAGTGAACTCTATAGAAACATGGAAATATCGGCACAGCCATCTGTATAAACATGGAAATATCTACAACGTTATCTGTATAAACATGGAAATATCTACACCGCTATGTGTATTAACGTGGAAATATCTCCATTGCTATCCGTATAAACATGGACAAATCTCCACCGCAATATGTATAAACATGAAAATATCTACACTTCTATCTCTATAAACATGGAAATATCTACACTGCCATCTGTACAAACATGGAAATATCTACACAGTCATCTGTAGAAACATGTAAATATCTACACCGCTAACTCTATAAACATGGAAATAACTACACCGCTATCTCTATAAACTTGGAAATATCTACACCGCTATCTCCATCAACATGGAAATATACACACTGCCATCTCTTTAAACATGGAGGTATCTACAACGCCAGCTACATAAACAAGAAAATATCTACACTGCCATCTATATAAACATGGAAATATCTACACCGCCATCACTATAAACATGGAAATATCTACACTGCCATTTGTAGAAAGATGGAAATATCTACACCGCCATCTGTATAAACGTGGAAATATCTACACCGCTATCTGTATAAACATGGAAATATCTACACCGCGAACTGTATAAACATGGAAATATCTAAACCGCTATCTGTGTAAACATGGAAATATCTACACAGCTGTCTCTATAAACATGGAAGTATCTACACCGCGATCCGTATAAACATGGAAATATCTAAACCGCTATCTGTGTAAACATGGAAATATCTATACAGCTATCTCTATAAACATGGAAATATCTACACCGCCATCTGTATAAACATGGAAATACCTACAAAGTCATCTGTATAAACATGGAAATATCTACACAGCCATCTGTATAAACATGGAAATATCTACACAGCCATCTGTATAAACCTGGAAATATCTGCACTGTCATCTATATAAACATGGAAATATCTACAGAGAACTCTGTATAAACATGGAAATAGCTACAACGCTATCTGTATAAACATGGAAATATCTACACCGCTATGTGTATTAACGTGGGAATATCTCCATTGCTATCTGTATAAACATGGTCAAATCTCCACCGCAATATGTATAAACATGAAAATATCTACACTTCTATCTCTATAAACATGGAAATGTCTACACTGCCATTTGTAGAAAGATGGAAATATCTACACCGTCATCTGTATAAACTTGGAAATACCTACACCGCTATCTCTATAAACATGGAAATATCTACACAGCAATCTGTATAAACATGGAAATATCTACACCGCTCTCTGTATAAATATGCAATATCTAAACCGCTATCTCTATAAAAGTGGAAATATCTACACTGCTATCTGTATAAACATGGAAATATCCTCACTGCTATCTCTATGAACATTGATATATCTACACCGCTATCTCTATAAACATGGAAATATCTACACCGCCATCTCTATAAACATGGAAATATCTACACCGTCATCTGTATAAACATGGAAATATCTACAGCGCTATCTGTATAAACATGGAAATATCTACACCGCGATCTGTATAAACATGGAAATATCTACACCGCGATCTGTATAAACATGGAAATATCTAAACCGCTATCTGTGTAAACATGGAAATATCTACACAGCTATCTCTATAAACATGGAAATATCTACACCGCCATCTGTATAAACATGGAAATACCTACAAAGTCATCTGTATAAACATGGAAATATCTACACAGCCATCTGTATAAACATGGAAATATCTACACAGCCATCTGTATAAACCTGGAAATATCTGCACTGTCATCTATATAAACATGGAAATATCTACAGAGAACTCTGTATAAATATGGAAATATCGGCACAGCCATCTGTATAAACATGGAAATATCTACAACGCTATCTGTATAAACATGGAAATATCTACACCGCTATGTGCATTAACGTGGAAATATCTCCATTGCTATCTGTATAAACATGGACAAATCTCCACCGCAATATGTATAAACATGAAAATATCTACACTTCTATCTCTATAAACATGGAAATATCTACACTGCCATCTGTACAAACATGGAAATCTCTACAAAGTCATCTGTAGAAACGTGGAAATATCTACACCGCTATCTCTATATACATGGAAATAACTACACCGCTATCTCTATAAACATGGAAATATCTACACCGCTATCTCCATCAACATGGAAATATACACACCGCCATCTCTTTAAACATGGAGGTATCTACAACGCCATCTACATAAACAAGAAAATATCTACACTGCCATCTATATAAACATGGAAATATCTACACCGCCATCTCTATAAACATGGAAATATCTACACTGCCATTTGTAGAAAGATGGAAATATCTACACCGCCATCTGTATAAACGTGGAAATACCTACACCGCTATCTGTATAAACATGGAAATATCTACACCGCTATCTGTATAAACATGGAAATATCTACACCGCCATCTGTATAAACATGGAAATATCTACACCGCTCTCTGTATAAATATGAAATATCTAAACCGCTATCTCTATAAAAGTGGAAATATCTACACTGCTATCTGTATAAACATGGAAATATCCTCACTGCTATCTCTATGAACATTGATATATCTACACCGCTATCTCTATAAACATGGAAATATCTACACCGCCATCTCTATAAACATGGTAATATCTACACAGTCATCTGTATAAACATGGAAATATCTACACCGCTATCTGTATGAACATGGAAACATCTACACCGCGATCTGTATAAACATGGAAATATCTACACCGCGATCTGTATAAACATGGAAATATCTAAACCGCTATCGGTGTAAACATGGAAATATCTACACAGCTATCTCTATAAACATGGAAATATCTACACCGCCATCTGTATAAACATGGAAATACCTACAAAGTCATCTTTAGAAACATGGAAATATCTACACAGCCATCTCTATAAACATGGAAATATCTACACAGCCATCTGTATAAACCTGGAAATATCTGCACTGTCATCTATATAAACATGGAAATATCTACAGAGAACTCTGTTTAAACATGGAAATATCGGCACAGCCATCTGTATAAACATGGAAATATCTACAGCGCTATCTGTATATACATGGAAATATCTACACCGCTATGTGTATTAACGTGGAAATATCTCCATTGCTATCTGTATAAACATGGACAAATCTCCACCGCAATATGTATAAACATGAAAATATCTACACTTCTATCTCTATAAACATGGAAATATCTACACTGCCATCTGTACAAACATGGAAATATCTACACAGTCATCTGTAGAACCATGGAAATATCTACACCGCTATCTCTATAAACATGGAAATAACTACACCGCTATCTCTATAAACATGGAAATATCTACACCGCTATCTCCATCAACATGGAAATATACACACCGCCATCTCTTTAAACATGGAGGTATCTACAATGCCATCTACATAAACAAGAAAATATCTGCACTGCCATCTATATAAACATGGAAATGTCTACACCGCCATCTCTATAAACATGGAAATATCTACACTGCCATTTGTAGAAAGATGGAAATATCTACACCGCCATCTGTATAAACGTGGAAATACCTACACCGCTATCTGTATAAACATGGAAATATCTACACGGCAATCTGTATATACATGGAAATATCTACACCGCTCTCTGTATAAATATGAAATATCTAAACCGCTATCTCTATAAAAGTGGAAATATCTACACTGCTATCTGTATAAACATGGAAATATCCTCACTGCTATCTATATGAACATTGATATATCTACACCGCTATCTCTATAAACATGTTAATATCTACACCGCCATCTCTATAAACATGGAAATATCTACACCGTCATCTGTATAAACATGGAAATATCTACAGCGCTATCTGTATAAACATGGAAATATCTACACTGCGATCGGTATAAACATGGAAATATCTAAACCGCTATCTGTGTAAACATGGAAATATCTACACAGCTATCTCTATAAACATGGAAATATCTACACAGCTATCTCTATAAACATGGAAATATCTACACCGCCATCTGTATAAACATGGAAATACCTACAAAGTCATCTGTATAAACATGGAAATATCTACACAGCCATCTGTATAAACATGGAAATATCTACACAGCCATCTGTATAAACCTGGAAATATCTGCACTGTCATCTATATAAACATGGAAATATCTACAGAGAACTCTGTATAAACATGGAAATATCGGCACAGCCATCTGTATAAACATGGAAATATCTACAACGCTATCTGTATAAACATGGAAATATCTACACCGCTTTGTGTATTAACGTGGAAATATCTCCATTGCTATCTGTATAAACATGGACAAATCTCCACCGCAATATGTATAAACATGAAAATATCTACACTTCTATCTCTATAAACATGGAAATATCTACACTGCCATCTGTACAAACATGGAAATATCCACACAGTCATCTGTAGAAACATGGAAATATCTACACTGCTATCTCTATAAACATGGAAATAACTACACCGCTATCTCTATAAACATGGAAATATCTACGCCACTATCTCCATCAACATGGAAATATACACACCGCCATCTCTTTAAACATGGAGGTATCTACAACGCCATCTACATAAACAAGAAAATATCTACACTGCCATCTATATAAACATGGAAATATCTACACCGCCATGTCTATAAACATGGAAATATCTACACGGCCATTTGTAGAAAGATGGAAATATCTACACCGCCATCTGTATAAACGTGGAAATATCTACAACGCTATCTGTATAAACATGGAAATATCTACACCGCTATGTGTATTAACGTGGAAATATCTCCATTGCTATCTGTATAAACATGGACAAATCTCCACCGCAATATGTATAAACATGAAAATATCTACACTTCTATCTCTATAAACATGGAAATATCTACACTGCCATCTGCACAAACATGGAAATACCTACAAAGTCATCTGTATAAACATGGAAATATCTACACAGCCATCTGTATAAACATGGAAATATCTACACAGCCATCTGTAGAAACCTGGAAATATCTGCACTGTCATCTATATAAACAAGGGAATATCTACAGAGAACTCTGTATAAACATGGAAATATCGGCACAGCCATCTGTATAAACATGGAATTATCTACAACGTTATCTGTATAAACATGGAAATATCTACACCGCTTTGTGTATTAACGTGGAAATATCTCCATTGCTATCTGTATAAACATGGACAAATCTCCACCGCAATATGTATAAACATGAAAATATCTACACTTCTATCTCTATAAACATGGAAATATCTACACTGCCATCTGTACAAAGATGGAAATATCTACACAGTCATCTGTAGAAACATGGAAATATCTACACCGCTATCTCTATAAACATGGAAATAACTACACCGCTATCTCTATAAACATGGAAATATCTACACCGCTATCTCCATCAACATGGAAATATACACACCGCCATCTCTTTTAACATGGAGGTATCTACAACGCCATCTCCATAAACAAGAAATTATCTACACTGCCATCTATATAAACCTGGAAATATCTACACCGCCATCTCTATTAACATGGAAATATCTACACTGCCATTTGTAGAAAGATGGAAATATCTACACCGCCATCTGTATAAACGTGGAAATCTCTACACCGCTATCTGTGTAAACATGGAAATATCTACACCGCAATCTGTATAAACATGGAAATATCTACACCGCTCTCTGTATAAATATGAAATATCTAAACCGCTATCTCTATAAAAGTGGAAATATCTACACTGCTATCTGTATAAACATGGAAATATCCTCACTGCTATCTCTATGAACATTGATATATCTACACCGCTATCTCTATAAACATGGAAATATCTACACCGCCATCTCTATAAACATGGAAATATCTACAACGTCATCTCTATAAACATGGAAATATCTACACCGCTATCTGTATAAACATGGAAATATCTACACCGCGATCTGTATAAACATGGAAATATCTACACCGCGATCTGTATAAACATGGAAATATCTAAACCGCTATCTGTGTAAACATGGAAATATCTACACAGCTATCTCTATAAACATGGAAATATCTACACCGCCATCTGTATAAACATGGAAGTACCTACAAAGTCATCTGTATAAACATGGAAATATCTACACAGCCATCTGTATAAACATGGAAATATCTACACAGCCATCTGTATAAACCTGGAAATATCTGCACTGTCATCTATATAAACATGGAAATATCTACAGAGAACTCTGTATAAACATGGAAATATCGGCACAGCCATCTGTATAAACATGGAAATATCTACAACGCTATCTGTATAAACATGGAAATATCTACACCGCTATGTGTATTAACGTGGAAATATCTCTATTGCTATCTGTATAAATATGGACAAATCTCCATCGCAATATGTATAAACATGAAAATATCTACACTTCTATCTCTATAAACATGGAAATATCTACACTGCCACCTGTACAAACATGGAAATATCTACACAGTCATCTGTAGAAACATGGAAATATCTACACCGCTATCTCTATAAACATGGAAATAACTACACCGCTATCTCTATAAACATGGAAATATCTACACCGCTATCTCCATCAACATGAAAATATACACACCGCCATATCTTTAAACATGGAGGTATCTACAACGCCATCTACATAAACAAGAAAATATCTACACCGCCATCTCTATAAACATGGAAATATCTACACTGCCATTTGTAGAAAGATGGAAATATCTACACCGCCATCTGTATAAACGTGGAAATATCTACACCGCTATCTGTATAAGCATGGAAATATCTACACCGCAATCTGTATAATCATGGAAATATCTACACCGGTCTCTGTACAAATATGAAATATCTAAACCGCTATCTCTTTAAAAGTGGAAATATCTACACTGCTATCTGTATAAACATGGAAATATCCTCACTGCTATCTCTATGAACATTGATATATCTACACCGCTATCTCTATAAACATGGAAATATCTACACCGCCATCTCTATAAACATGGAAATATCTACACCGTCATCTGTATAAACATGGAAATATCTACACCGCTATCTGTATAAACATGGAAATATCTACACCGCGATCTGTATAAACATGGAAATATCTACACCGCGATCTGTATAAACATGGAAATATCTAAACCGCTATCTGTGTAAACATGGAAATATCTACACAGCTATCTCTATAAACATGGAAATATCTACACCGCCATCTGTATAAACATGGAAATACCTACAAAGTCATCTGTATAAACATGGAAATATCTACACTGCCATCTGTATGAACATGGAAATATCTACACAGCCATCTGTATAAACCTGGAAATATCTGCACTGTCATCTATATAAACATAGAAATATCTACAGAGAACTCTGTATAAACATGGAAATATCGGCACAGCCATCTGTATAAACATGGAAATATCTACAACGCTATCTGTATAAACATGGAAATATCTACACCGCTATGTGTATTAACGTGGAAATATCTCCATTGCTATCTGTATAAACATGGACAAATCTCCACCGCAATATGTATAAACATGAAAATATCTACACTTCTATCTCTATAAACATGGAAATATCTACACAGCCATATGTACAAACATGGAAATATCTACACAGTCATCTGTAGAAACATGGACATATCTACACCGCTATCTCTATAAACATGGAAATAACTACACCGCTATCTCTATAAACATGGAAATATCTACACCGCTATCTCCATCAACATGGAAATATACACACCGCCATCTCTTTAAACATGGAGTTATCTACAATGCCATCTACATAAACAAGAAAATATCTACACCGCTATCTGTATAAACATGGAAATATCTACACCGCAATCTTTATAAACATGGAAATATCTACACCGCGCTCTGTATAAATATGAAATATCTAAACCGCTATCTCTATAAAAGTGCAAATATCTACACTGCTATCTATATAAACATGGAAATATCCTCACTGCTATCTCTATGAACATTGATATATCTACACCGCTATCTCTATAAACATGGAAATATCTACACCGCCATCTCTATAAACTTGGAAATATCTACACCGCGTTCTGTATAAACATGGAAATATCTAAACCGCTATCTGTGTAAACATGGAAATATCTACACAGCTATCTCTATAAACATGGAAATATCTACACCGCCATCTGTATAAACATGGAAATACCTACAAAGTCATCTGTATAAACATGGAAATATCTACACAGCCATCTGTATAAACATGGAAATATCTACACAGCCATCTGTATAAACCTGGAAATATCTGCACTGTCATCTATATAAACATGGAAATATCTACAGAGAACTCTGTATAAACATGGAAATATCGGCACAGCCATCTGTATAAACATGGAAATATCTACAACGCTATCTGTATAAACATGGAAATATCTACACCGCTTTGTGTATTAACGTGGAAATATCTCCATTGCTATCTGTATAAACATGGACAAATCTCCACCGCAATATGTATAAACATGAAAATATCTACACTTCTATCTCTATAAACATGGAAATATCTACACTGCCATCTGTACAAACATGGAAATATCTACACAGTCATCTGTAGAAACATGGAAATATCTACACCGCTATCTCTATAAACATGGAAATAACTACACCGCTATCTCTATAAACATGGAAATATCTACGCCACTATCTCCATCAACATGGAAATATACACACCGCCATCTCTTTAAACATGGAGGTATCTACAACGCCATCTACATAAACAAGAAAATATCTACACTGCCATCTATATAAACATGGAAATATCTACACCGCCATGTCTATAAACATGGAAATATCTACACGGCCATTTGTAGAAAGATGGAAATATCTACACCGCCATCTGTATAAACGTGGAAATATCTACAACGCTATCTGTATAAACATGGAAATATCTACACCGCTATGTGTATTAACGTGGAAATATCTCCATTGCTATCTGTATAAACATGGACAAATCTCCACCGCAATATGTATAAACATGAAAATATCTACACTTCTATCTCTATAAACATGGAAATATCTACACTGCCATCTGTACAAACATGGAAATATCTACACAGTCATCTGTAGAAACATGGAAATATCTACACCGCTATCTCTATAAACATGGAAATAACTACACCGCTATCTCTATAAACATGGAAATATCTACACCGCTATCTCCATCAACATGGAAATATACACACCGCCATCTCTTTTAACATGGAGGTATCTACAACGCCATCTCCATAAACAAGAAATTATCTACACTGCCATCTATATAAACCTGGAAATATCTACACCGCCATCTCTATAAACATGGAAATATCTACACTGCCATTTGTAGAAAGATGGAAATATCTACACCGCCATCTGTATAAACGTGGAAATCTCTACACCGCTATCTGTGTAAACATGGAAATATCTACACCGCAATCTGTATAAACATGGAAATATCTACACCGCTCTCTGTATAAATATGAAATATCTAAACCGCTATCTCTATAAAAGTGGAAATATCTACACTGCTATCTGTATAAACATGGAAATATCCTCACTGCTATCTCTATGAACATTGATATATCTACACCGCTATCTCTATAAACATGGAAATATCTACACCGCCATCTCTATAAACATGGAAATATCTACAACGTCATCTCTATAAACATGGAAATATCTACACCGCTATCTGTATAAACATGGAAATATCTACACCGCGATCTGTATAAACATGGAAATATCTACACCGCGATCTGTATAAACATGGAAATATCTAAACCGCTATCTGTGTAAACATGGAAATATCTACACAGCTATCTCTATAAACATGGAAATATCTACACCGCCATCTGTATAAACATGGAAGTACCTACAAAGTCATCTGTATAAACATGGAAATATCTACACAGCCATCTGTATAAACATGGAAATATCTACACAGCCATCTGTATAAACCTGGAAATATCTGCACTGTCATCTATATAAACATGGAAATATCTACAGAGAACTCTGTATAAACATGGAAATATCGGCACAGCCATCTGTATAAACATGGAAATATCTACAACGCTATCTGTATAAACATGGAAATATCTACACCGCTATGTGTATTAACGTGGAAATATCTCTATTGCTATCTGTATAAATATGGACAAATCTCCACCGCAATATGTATAAACATGAAAATATCTACACTTCTATCTCTATAAACATGGAAATATCTACACTGCCATCTGTACAAACATGGAAATATCTACACAGTCATCTGTAGAAACATGGAAATATCTACACCACTATCTCTATAAACATGGAAATAACTACACCGCTATCTCTATAAACATGGAAATATCTACACCGCTATCTCCATCAACATGGAAATATACACACCGCCATATCTTTAAACATGGAGGTATCTACAACGCCATCTACATAAACAAGAAAATATCTACACCGCCATCTCTATAAACATGGAAATATCTACACTGCCATTTGTAGAAAGATGGAAATATCTACACCGCCATCTGTATAAACGTGGAAATATCTACACCGCTATCTGTATAAGCATGGAAATATCTACACCGCAATCTGTATAATCATGGAAATATCTACACCGGTCTCTGTACAAATATGAAATATCTAAACCGCTATCTCTATAAAAGTGGAAATATCTACACTGCTATCTGTATAAACATGGAAATATCCTCACTGCTATCTCTATGAACATTGATATATCTACACCGCTATCTCTATAAACATGGAAATATCTACACCGCCATCTCTATAAACATGGAAATATCTACACCGTCATCTGTATAAACATGGAAATATCTACACCGCTATCTGTATAAACATGGAAATATCTACACCGCGATCTGTATAAACATGGAAATATCTACACCGCGATCTGTATAAACATGGAAATATCTAAACCGCTATCTGTGTAAACATGGAAATATCTACACAGCTATCTCTATAAACATGGAAATATCTACACCGCCATCTGTATAAACATGGAAATACCTACAAAGTCATCTGTATAAACATGGAAATATCTACACTGCCATCTGTATGAACATGGAAATATCTACACAGCCATCTGTATAAACCTGGAAATATCTGCACTGTCATCTATATAAACATAGAAATATCTACAGAGAACTCTGTATAAACATGGAAATATCGGCACAGCCATCTGTATAAACATGGAAATATCTACAACGCTATCTGTATAAACATGGAAATATCTACACCGCTATGTGTATTAACGTGGAAATATCTCCATTGCTATCTGTATAAACATGGACAAATCTCCACCGCAATATGTATAAACATGAAAATATCTACACTTCTATCTCTATAAACATGGAAATATCTACACAGCCATATGTACAAACATGGAAATATCTACACAGTCATCTGTAGAAACATGGACATATCTACACCGCTATCTCTATAAACATGGAAATAACTACACCGCTATCTCTATAAACATGGAAATATCTACACCGCTATCTCCATCAACATGGAAATATACACACCGCCATCTCTTTAAACATGGAGTTATCAACAATGCCATCTACATAAACAAGAAAATATCTACACTGCTATCTGTATAAACATGGAAATATCTACACCGCAATCTTTATAAACATGGAAATATCTACACCGCGCTCTGTATAAATATGAAATATCTAAACCGCTATCTCTATAAAAGTGCAAATATCTACACTGCTATCTATATAAACATGGAAATATCCTCACTGCTATCTCTATGAACATTGATATATCTACACCGCTATCTCTATAAACATGGAAATATCTACACCGCCATCTCTATAAACTTGGAAATATCTACACCGCGATCTGTATAAACATGGAAATATCTAAACCGCTATCTGTGTAAACATGGAAATATCTACACAGCTATCTCTATAAACATGGAAATATCTACACCGCCATCTGTATAAACATGGAAATACCTACAAAGTCATCTGTATAAACATGGAAATATCTACACAGCCATCTGTATAAACATGGAAATATCTACAAAGCCATCTGTATAAACCTGGAAATATCTGCACTGTCATCTATATAAACATGGAAATATCTACAGAGAACTCTGTATAAACATGGAAATATCGGCACAGCCATTTGTATAAACATGGAATTATCTACAACGCTATCTGTATAAACATGGAAATATCTACACTGCTGTGTGTATTAACGTGGAAATATCTCCATTGCTATCTGTATAAACATGGACAAATCTCCACCGCAATATGTATAAACATGAAAATATCTACACTTCTATCTCTATAAACATGGAAATATCTACACTGCCATCTGTACAAACATGGAAATATCTACACAGTCATCTGTAGAAACATGGAAATATCTACACCGCTATCTCTATAAACATGGAAATAACTACACCGCTATCTCTATAAACATGGAAATATCTACACCGCTATCTCCATCAACATGGAAATATACACACCGCCATCTCTTTTAACATGGAGGTATCTACAACGCCATCTCCATAAACAAGAAATTATCTACACTGCCATCTATATAAACCTGGAAATATCTACACCGCCATCTCTGTAAACATGGAAATATCTACACTGCCATTTGTAGAAAGATGGAAATATCTACACCGCCATCTGTATAAACGTGGAAATCTCTACACCGCTATCTGTGTAAACATGGAAATATCTACACCGCAATCTGTATAAACATGGAAATATCTACACCGCTCTCTGTATAAATATGAAATATCTAAACCGCTATCTCTATAAAAGTGGAAATATCTACACTGCTATCTGTATAAACATGGAAATATCCTCACTGCTATCTCTATGAACATTGATATATCTACACCGCTATCTCTATAAACATGGAAATATCTACACCGCCATCTCTATAAACATGGAAATATCTACAACGTCATCTCTATAAACATGGAAATATCTACACCGCTATCTGTATAAACATGGAAATATCTACACCGCGATCTGTATAAACATGGAAATATCTACACCGCGATCTGTATAAACATGGAAATATCTAAACCGCTATCTGTGTAAACATGGAAATATCTACACAGCTATCTCTATAAACATGGAAATATCTACACCGCCATCTGTATAAACATGGAAGTACCTACAAAGTCATCTGTATAAACATGGAAATATCTACACAGCCATCTGTATAAACATGGAAATATCTACACAGCCATCTGTATAAACCTGGAAATATCTGCACTGTCATCTATATAAACATGGAAATATCTACAGAGAACTCTGTATAAACATGGAAATATCGGCACAGCCATCTGTATAAACATGGAAATATCTACAACGCTATCTGTATAAACATGGAAATATCTACACCGCTATGTGTATTAACGTGGAAATATCTCTATTGCTATCTGTATAAATATGGACAAATCTCCACCGCAATATGTATAAACATGAAAATATCTACACTTCTATCTCTATAAACATGGAAATATCTACACTGCCATCTGTACAAACATGGAAATATCTACACAGTCATCTGTAGAAACATGGAAATATCTACACCGCTATCTCTATAAACATGGAAATAACTACACCGCTATCTCTATAAACATGGAAATATCTACACCGCTATCTCTATAAACATGGAAATATCTACACCGCTATCTCCATCAACATGGAAATATACACACCGCCATATCTTTAAACATGGAGGTATCTACAACGCCATCTACATAAACAAGAAAATATCTACACCGCCATCTCTATAAACATGGAAATATCTACACTGCCATTTGTAGAAAGATGGAAATATCTACACCGCCATCTGTATAAACGTGGAAATATCTACACCGCTATCTGTATAAGCATGGAAATATCTACACCGCAATCTGTATAATCATGGAAATATCTACACCGGTCTCTGTACAAATATGAAATATCTAAACCGCTATCTCTATAAAAGTGGAAATATCTACACTGCTATCTGTATAAACATGGAAATATCCTCACTGCTATCTCTATGAACATTGATATATCTACACCGCTATCTCTATAAACATGGAAATATCTACACCGCCATCTCTATAAACATGGAAATATCTACACCGTCATCTGTATAAACACGGAAATATCTACACCGCTATCTGTATAAACATGGAAATATCTACACCGCGATCTGTATAAACATGGAAATATCTACACCGCGATCTGTATAAACATGGAAATATCTAAACCGCTATCTGTGTAAACATGGAAATATCTACACAGCTATCTCTATAAACATGGAAATATCTACACCGCCATCTGTATAAACATGGAAATACCTACAAAGTCATCTGTATAAACATGGAAATATCTACACTGCCATCTGTATGAACATGGAAATATCTACACAGCCATCTGTATAAACCTGGAAATATCTGCACTGTCATCTATATAAACATAGAAATATCTACAGAGAACTCTGTATAAACATGGAAATATCGGCACAGCCATCTGTATAAACATGGAAATATCTACAACGCTATCTGTATAAACATGGAAATATCTACACCGCTATGTGTATTAACGTGGAAATATCTCCATTGCTATCTGTATAAACATGGACAAATCTCCACCGCAATATGTATAAACATGAAAATATCTACACTTCTATCTCTATAAACATGGAAATATCTACACAGCCATATGTACAAACATGGAAATATCTACACAGTCATCTGTAGAAACATGGACATATCTACACCGCTATCTCTATAAACATGGAAATAACTACACCGCTATCTCTATAAACATGGAAATATCTACACCGCTATCTCCATCATCATGGAAATATACACACCGCCATCTCTTTAAACATGGAGTTATCTACAATGCCATCTACATAAACAAGAAAATATCTACACTGCCATCTATATAAACATGGAAATATCTACACCGCCATCTCTATAAACATGGAAATACCTACACTGCCATTTGTAGAAAGATGGAAATATCTACACCGCCATCTGTATAAACGTGGAAATACCTACACCGCTATCTGTATAAACATGGAAATATCTACACCGCCATCTGTATAAACATGGAAATACCTACAAAGTCATTTGTATAAACATGGAAATATCTACACAGCCATCTGTATAAACATGGAAATATCTACACAGCCATCTGTATAAACCTGGAAATATCTGCACTGTCATCTATATAAACATGGAAATATCTACAGAGAACTCTGTATAAATAGGGTAATATCGGCACAGCCATCTGTATAAACATGGAAATATCTACAACGCTATCTGTATAAACATGGAAATATCTACACCGCTATGTGTATTAACGTGGAAATATCTCCATTGCTATCTGTATAAACATGGACAAATCTCCACCGCAATATGTATAAACATGAAAATATCTACACTTCTATCTCTATAAACATGGAAATATCTACACTGCCATCTGTACAAACATGGAAATCTCTACACAGTCATCTGTAGAAACGTGGAAATATCTACACCGCTATCTCTATAAACATGGAAATAACTACACCGCTATCTCTATAAACATGGAAATATCTACACAGCTATCTCCATCAACATGGAAATATACACACCGCCATCTCTTTAAACATGGAGGTATCTACAACGCCATCTACATAAACAAGAAAATATCTACACTGCCATCTATATAAACATGGAAATATCTACACCGCCATCTCTATAAACATGGAAATATCTACACTGCCATTTGTAGAAAGATGGAAATATCTACACCGCCATCTGTATAAACGTGGAAATACCTACACCGCTATCTGTATAAACATGGAAATATCTACACCGCAATCTTTATAAACATGGAAATATCTACACCGCGCTCTGTATAAATATGAAATATCTAAACCGCTATCTCTATAAAAGTGCAAATATCTACACTGCTATCTATATAAACATGGAAATATCCTCACTGCTATCTCTATGAACATTGATATATCTACACCGCTATCTCTATAAACATGGAAATATCTACACCGCCATCTCTATAAACTTGGAAATATCTACACCGTCATCTGTATAAACATGGAAATATCCACACCGCTATCTGTATAAACATGGAAATATCTACACCGCGATCTGTATAAACATGGAAATATCTACACCGCGATCTGTATAAACATGGAAATATCTAAACCGCTATCTGTGTAAACATGGAAATATCTACACAGCTATCTCTATAAACATGGAAATATCTACACCGCCATCTGTATAAACATGGAAATACCTACAAAGTCATCTGTATAAACATGGAAATATCTACACAGCCATCTGTATAAACATGGAAATATCTACAAAGCCATCTGTATAAACCTGGAAATATCTGCACTGTCATCTATATAAACATGGAAATATCTACAGAGAACTCTGTATAAACATGGAAATATCGGCACAGCCATTTGTATAAACATGGAATTATCTACAACGCTATCTGTATAAACATGGAAATATCTACACCGCTGTGTGTATTAACGTGGAAATATCTCCATTGCTATCTGTATAAACATGGACAAATCTCCACCGCAATATGTATAAACATGAAAATATCTACACTTCTATCTCTATAAACATGGAAATATCTACACTGCCATCTGTACAAACATGGAAATATCTACACAGTCATCTGTAGAAACATGGAAATATCTACACTGCTATCTCTATAAACCTGGAAATAACTACACCGCTATCTCTATAAACATGGAAATATCTACACCGCTATCTCCATCAACATGGAAATATACACACCGCCATCTCTTTAAACGTGGAGGTATCTACAACGCCATCTACATAAACAAGAAAATATCTACACTGCCATCTACATAAACATGGAAATATCTACACCGCCATCTCTATAAACATGGAAATATCTACACTGCCATTTGTAGAAAGATGGAAATATCTACACCGCCATCTGTATAAACGTGGAAATATCTACACCGCTATCTGTATAAACATGGAAATATCTACACCGCAATCTGTATAAACATGGAAATATCTACACCGCTCTCTGTATAAATATGAAATATCTAAACCGCTATCTCTATAAAAGTGGAAATATCTACACTGCTATCTGTATAAACATGGAAATATCCTCACTGCTATCTCTATGAACATTGATATATCTACACCGCTATCTCTATAAACATGGAAATATCTACACCGCCATCTCTATAAACATGGTAATATCTACACAGTCATCTGTATAAACATGGAAATATCTACACCGCTATCTGTATGAACATGGAAACATCTACACCGCGATCTGTATAAGCATGGAAATATCTACACCGCGATCTGTATAAACATGGAAATATCTAAACCGCTATCGGTGTAAACATGGAAATATCTACACAGCTATCTCTATAAACATGGAAATATCTACACCGCCATCTGTATAAACATGGAAATACCTACAAAGTCATCTGTAGAAACATGGAAATATCTACACAGCCATCTGTATAAACATGGAAATATCTACACAGCCATCTGTATAAACCTGGAAATATCTGCACTGTCATCTATATAAACATGGAAATATCTACAGAGAACTCTGTTTAAACATGGAAATATCGGCACAGCCATCTGTATAAACATGGAAATATCTACAGCGCTATCTGTATATACATGGAAATATCTACACCGCTATGTGTATTAACGTGGAAATATCTCCATTGCTATCTGTATAAACATGGACAAATCTCCACCGCAATATGTATAAACATGAAAATATCTACACTTCTATCTCTATAAACATGGAAATATCTACACTGCCATCTGTACAAACATGGAAATATCTACACAGTCATCTGTAGAACCATGGAAATATCTACACCGCTATCTCTATAAACATGGAAATAACTACACCGCTATCTCTATAAACATGGAAATATCTACACCGCTATCTCCATCAACATGGAAATATACACACCGCCATCTCTTTAAACATGGAGGTATCTACAACGCCATCTACATAAACAAGAAAATATCTACACTGCCATCTATATAAACATGGAAATATCTACACCGCCATGTCTATAAACATGGAAATATCTACACGGCCATTTGTAGAAAGATGGAAATATCTACACCGCCATCTGTATAAACGTGGAAATATCTACAACGCTATCTGTATAAACATGGAAATATCTACACCGCTATGTGTATTAACGTGGAAATATCTCCATTGCTATCTGTATAAACATGGACAAATCTCCACCGCAATATGTATAAACATGAAAATATCTACACTTCTATCTCTATAAACATGGAAATATCTACACTGCCATCTGCACAAACATGGAAATACCTACAAAGTCATCTGTATAAACATGGAAATATCTACACAGCCATCTGTATAAACATGGAAATATCTACACAGCCATCTGTAGAAACCTGGAAATATCTGCACTGTCATCTATATAAACAAGGGAATATCTACAGAGAACTCTGTATAAACATGGAAATATCGGCACAGCCATCTGTATAAACATGGAATTATCTACAACGCTATCTGTATAAACATGGAAATATCTACACCGCTGTGTGTATTAACGTGGAAATATCTCCATTGCTATCTGTATAAACATGGACAAATCTCCACCGCAATATGTATAAACATGAAAATATCTACACTTCTATCTCTATAAACATGGAAATATCTACACTGCCATCTGTACAAACATGGAAATATCTACACAGTCATCTGTAGAAACATGGAAATATCTACACCGCTATCTCTATAAACATGGAAATAACTACACCGCTATCTCTATAAACATGGAAATATCTACACCGCTATCTCCATCAACATGGAAATATACACACCGCCATCTCTTTTAACATGGAGGTATCTACAACGCCATCTCCATAAACAAGAAATTATCTACACTGCCATCTATATAAACCTGGAAATATCTACACCGCCATCTCTATAAACATGGAAATATCTACACAGCCATTTGTAGAAAGATGGAAATATCTACACCGCCATCTGTATAAACGTGGAAATCTCTACACCGCTATCTGTGTAAACATGGAAATATCTACACCGCAATCTGTATAAACATGGAAATATCTACACCGCTCTCTGTATAAATATGAAATACCTAAACCGCTATCTCTATAAAAGTGGAAATATCTACACTGCTATCTGTATAAACATGGAAATATCCTCACTGCTATCTCTATGAACATTGATATATCTACACCGCTATCTCTATAAACATGGAAATATCTACACCGCCATCTCTATAAACATGGAAATATCTACAACGTCATCTCTATAAACATGGAAATATCTACACCGCAATCTGTATAAACATGGAAATATCTACACCGCGATCTGTATAAACATGGAAATATCTACACCGCGATCTGTATAAACATGGAAATATCTAAACCGCTATCTGTGTAAACATGGAAATATCTACACAGCTATCTCTATAAACATGGAAATGTCTACACCGCCATCTGTATAAACATGGAAGTACCTTCAAAGTCATCTGTATAAACATGGAAATATCTACACAGCCATCTGTATAAACATGGAAATATCTACACAGCCATCTGTATAAACCTGGAAATATCTGCACTGTCATCTATATAAACATGGAAATATCTACAGAGAACTCTGTATAAACATGGAAATATCGGCACAGCCATCTGTATAAACATGGAAATATCTACAACGCTATCTGTATAAACATGGAAATATCTACACCGCTATGTGTATTAACGTGGAAATATCTCCATTGCTATCTGTATAAATATGGACAAATCTCCACCGCAATATGTATAAACATGAAAATATCTACACTTCTATCTCTATAAACATGGAAATATCTACACTGCCATCTGTACAAACATGGAAATATCTACACAGTCATCTGTAGAAACATGGAAATATCTACACCGCTATCTCTATAAACATGGAAATAACTACACCGCTATCTCTATAAACATGGAAATATCTACACCGCTATCTCCATCAACATGGAAATATACACACCGCCATATCTTTAAACATGGAGGTATCTACAACGCCATCTACATAAACAAGAAAATATCTACACCGCCATCTCTATAAACATGGAAATATCTACACTGCCATTTGTAGAAAGATGGAAATATCTACACCGCCATCTGTATAAACGTGGAAATATCTACACCGCTATCTGTATAAACATGGAAAAATCTACACCGCAATCTGTATAATCATGGAAATATCTACACCGGTCTCTGTACAAATATGAAATATCAAAACCGCTATCTCTATAAAAGTGGAAATATCTACACTGCTATCTGTATAAACATGGAAATATCCTCACTGCTATCTCTATGAACATTGATATATCTACACCGCTATCTCTATAAACATGGAAATATCTACACCGCCATCTCTATAAACATGGAAATATCTACACCGTCATCTGTATAAACGTGGAAATATCTACACCGCTATCTGTATAAACATGGAAATATCTACACCGCGATCTGTATAAACATGGAAATATCTACACCGCGATCTGTATAAACATGGAAATATCTAAACCGCTATCTGTGTAAACATGGAAATATCTACACAGCTATCTCTATAAACATGGAAATATCTACACCGCCATCTGTATAAACATGGAAATACCTACAAAGTCATCTGTATAAACATGGAAATATCTACACAGCCATCTGTATAAACCTGGAAATATCTGCACTGTCATCTATATAAACATAGAAATATCTACAGAGAACTCTGTATAAACATGGAAATATCGGCACAGCCATCTGTATAAACATGGAAATATCTACAACGCTATCTGTATAAACATGGAAATATCTACACCGCTATGTGTATTAACGTGGAAATATCTCCATTGCTATCTGTATAAACATGGACAAATCTCCACCGCAATATGTATAAACATGAAAATATCTACACTTCTATCTCTATAAACATGGAAATATCTACACAGCCATATGTACAAACATGGAAATATCTACACAGTCATCTGTAGAAACATGGACATATCTGCAGCGCTATCTCTATAAACATGGAAATAACTACACCGCTATCTCTATAAACATGGAAATATCTACACCGCTATCTCCATCAACATGGAAATATACACACCGCCATCTCTTTAAACATGGAGTTATCTACAATGCCATCTACATAAACAAGAAAATATCTACACTGCCATCTATATAAACATGGAAATATCTACACCGCCATCTCTATAAACATGGAAATACCTACACTGCCATTTGTAGAAAGATGGAAATATCTACACCGCCAACTGCATAAACGTGGAAATACCTACACCGCTATCTGTATAAACATGGAAATATCTACACCGCAATCTGTATAAACATGGAAATATCTACACCGCTCTCTGTATAAATATGAAATATCTAAAGCGCTATCTCTATAAAAGTGGAAATATCTACACCGCTATCTGTATAAAAATGGAAATATCCTCACTGCAATCTGTATAAACATGGAAATATCTACACCGCAATCTGTATATACATGGAAATATCTACACCGCTCTCTGTATAAATATGAAATATCTAAACCGCTATCTCTATAAAAGTGGAAATATCTACACTGCTATCTGTATAAACATGGAAATATCCTCACTGCTATCTATATGAACATTGATATATCTACACCGCTATCTCTATAAACACGGAAATATCTACATCGCCATCTCTATAAACATGGAAATATCTACACCGTCATCTGTATAAACATGGAAATATCTACACCGCTATCAGTATAAACATGGAAATATCTACACCGCGATCGGTATAAACATGGAAATATCTTAACCGCTATCTGTGTAAACATGGAAATATCTACACAGCTATCTCTATAAACATGGAAATATCTACACCGCCATCTGTATAAACATGGAAATACCTACAAAGTCATCTGTATAAACATGGAAATATCTACACAGCCATCTGTATAAACATGGAAATATCTACACAGCCATCTGCATATACCTGGAAATATCTGCACTGTCATCTATATAAACATGGAAATATCTACAGAGAACTCTGTATAAACATGGAAATATCGGCACAGCCATCTGTATAAACATGGAAATATCTACAACGCTATCTGTATAAACATGGAAATATCTACACCGCTGTGTGTATTAACGTGGAAATATCTCCATTGCTATCTGTATAAACACGGACAAATCTCCACCGCAATATGTATAAACATGAAAATATCTACACTTCTATCTCTATAAACATGGAAATATCTACACTGCCATCTGTACAAACATGGAAATATCTACACAGTCATCTGTAGAAACATGGAAATATCTACACTGATATCTCTATAAACATGGAAATAACTACACCGCTATCTCTATAAACATGGAAATATCTACACCGCTATCTCCATCAACATGGAAATATACACACCGCCATCTCTTTAAACATGGAGGTATCTACAACGCCATCTACATAAACAAGAAAATATCTACACTGCCATCTATATAAACATGGAAATATCTACACCGCCATCTCTATAAACATGGAAATATCTACACTGCCATTTGTAGAAAGATGGAAATATCTACACCGCCATCTGTATAAATGTGGAAATATCTACACCGCTATCTGTATAAACATGGAAATATCTACAACGCAATCTGTATAAACATGGAAATATCTACACCGCTCTCTGTATAAATATGAAGTATCTAAACCGCTATCTCTATAAAAGTGGAAATATCTACACTGCTATCTGTATAAACATGGAAATATCCTCACTGCTATCTCTATGAACATTGATATATCTACACCGCTATCTCTATAAACATGGAAATATCTACACCGCCATTTCTATAAACATGGAAATATCTACACCGTCATCTGTATAAACATGGAAATATCTACACCGCTATCTGTATAAACATGGAAATATCTACACCGCGATCTGTATAAACATGGAAATATCTACACCGCGATCTGTATAAACATGGAAATATCTAAACCGCTATCTGTGTAAACATGGAAATATCTACACAGCTATCTCTATAAACATGGAAATATCTACACCGCCATCTGTATAAACATGGAAATACCTACAAAGTCATCTGTATAAACATGGAAATATCTTCACAGCCATCTGTATAAACATGGAAATACCTACAAAGTCATCTGTATAAACATGGAAATATCTTCACAGCCATCTGTATAAACATGGAAATATCTACACAGCCATCTGTATAAACCTGGAAATATCTGCACTGTCATCTATATAAACATGGAAATATCTACAGTGAACTCTGTAGAAACATGGAAATATCGGCACAGCCATCTGTATAAACAAGGAAATATCTACAACGTTATCTGTATAAACATGGAAATATCTACACCGCTATGTGTATTAACTTGGAAATATCTCCATTGCTATCTGTATAAACATGGTCAAATCTCCACCGCAATATGTATAAACATGAAAATATCTACACTTCTATCTGTATAAACATGGAAATATCTACACTGCCATTTGTAGAAAGATGGAAATATCTACACCGTCATCTGTATAAACGTGGAAATACCTACACCGCTATCTGTATAAACATGGAAATATCTACACAGCAATCTGTATAAACATGGAAATATCTACACCGCTCTCTGTATAAATATGAAATATCTAAACCGCTATCTGTATAAAAGTGGAAATATCTACACTGCTATCTGTATAAACATGGAAATATCCTCACTGCTATCTCTATGAATATTGATATATCTACACCGCTATCTCTATAAACAAGGAAATATCTACACCGCCATCTCTATAAACATGGAAATATCTACACCGTCATCTGTATAAACATGGAAATATCTACAGCGCTATCTGTATAAACATGGAAATATCTACACCGCGATCTGTATAAACATGGAAATATCTACACCGCGATCTGTATAAACATGGAAATATCTAAACCGCTATCTGTGTAAACATGGAAATATCTACACAGCTATCTCTATAAACATGGAAATATCTACACCGCCATCTGTATAAACATGGAAATACCTACAAAGTCATCTGTATAAACATGGAAATATCTACACAGCCATCTGTATAAACCTGGAAATATCTGCACTGTCATCTATATAAACATGGAAATATCTACAGAGAACTCTGTATAAATATGGAAATATCGGCACAGCCATCTGTATAAACATGGAAATATCTACAACGCTATCTGTAGAAACATGGAAATATCTACACCGCTATGTGTATTAACGTGGAAATATCTCCATTGCTATCTGTATAAACATGGACAAATCTCCACCGCAATATGTATAAACATGAAAATATCTACACTTCTATCTCTATAAACATGGAAATATCTACACTGCCATCTGTACAAACATGGAAATCTCTACACAGTCATCTGTAGAAACGTGGAAATATCTACACCGCTATCTCTATAAACATGGAAATAACTACACCACTATCTCTATAAACATGGAAATATCTACACAGCTATCTCCATCAACATGGAAATATACACACCGCCATCTCTTTAAACATGGAGGTATCTACAACGCCATCTACATAAACAAGAAAATATCTACACTGCCATCTATATAAACATGGAAATATCTACACCGCCATCTCTATAAACATGGAAATATCTACACTGCCATTTGTAGAAAGATGGAAATATTTACACCGCCATCTGTATAAACGTGGAAATACCTACACCGCTATCTGTATAAACATGGAAATATCTACACCGCAATCTGTATAAACATGGAAATATCTACACCGCGCTCTGTATAAATATGAAATATCTAAACCGCTATCTCTATAAAAGTGCAAATATCTACACTGCTATCTGTATAAACATGGAAATATCCTCACTGCTATCTCTATGAACATTGATATATCTACACCGCTATCTCTATAAACATGGAAATATCTACACCGCCATCTCTATAAACTTGGAAATATCTACACCGTCATCTGTATAAACATGGAAATATCCACACCGCTATCTGTATAAACATGGAAATATCTACACCGCGATCTGTATAAACATGGAAATATCTACACCGCGATCTGTATAAACATGGAAATATCTAAACCGCTATCTGTGTAAACATGGAAATATCTACACAGCTATCTCTATAAACATGGAAATATCTACACCGCCATCTGTATAAACATGGAAATACCTACAAAGTCATCTGTATAAACATGGAAATATCTACACAGCCATCTGTATAAACATGGAAATATCTACAAAGCCATCTCTATAAACCTGGAAATATCTGCACTGTCATCTATATAAACATGGAAATATCTACAGAGAACTCTGTATAAACATGGAAATATCGGCACAGCCATTTGTATAAACATGGAATTATCTACAACGCTATCTGTATAAACATGGAAATATCTACACCGCTGTGTGTATTAACGTGGAAATATCTCCATTGCTATCTGTATAAACATGGACAAATCTCCACCGCAATATGTATAAACATGAAAATATCTACACTTCTATCTCTATAAACATGGAAATATCTACACTGCCATCTGTACAAACATGGAAATATCTACACAGTCATCTGTAGAAACATGGAAATATCTACACTGCTATCTCTATAAACCTGGAAATAACTACACCGCTATCTCTATAAACATGGAAATATCTACACCGCTATCTCCATCAACATGGAAATATACACACCGCCATCTCTTTAAACGTGGAGGTATCTACAACGCCATCTACATAAACAAGAAAATATCTACACTGCCATCTACATAAACATGGAAATATCTACACCGCCATCTCTATAAACATGGAAATATCTACACTGCCATTTGTAGAAAGATGGAAATATCTACACCGCCATCTGTATAAACGTGGAAATATCTACACCGCTATCTGTATAAACATGGAAATATCTACACCGCAATCTGTATAAACATGGAAATATCTACACCGCTCTCTGTATAAATATGAAATATCTAAACCGCTATCTCTATAAAAGTGGAAATATCTACACTGCTATCTGTATAAACATGGAAATATCCTCACTGCTATCTCTATGAACATTGATATATCTACACCGCTATCTCTATAAACATGGAAATATCTACACCGCCATCTCTATAAACATGGTAATATCTACACAGTCATCTGTATAAACATGGAAATATCTACACCGCTATCTGTATGAACATGGAAACTTCTACACCGCGATCTGTATAAACATGGAAATATCTACACCGCGATCTGTATAAACATGGAAATATCTAAACCGCCATCGGTGTAAACATGGAAATATCTACACAGCTATCTCTATAAACATGGAAATATCTACACCGCCATCTGTATAAACATGGAAATACCTACAAAGTCATCTGTAGAAACATGGAAATATCTACACAGCCATCTTTATAAACATGGAAATATCTACACAGCCATCTGTATAAACCTGGAAATATCTGCACTGTCATCTATATAAACATGGAAATATCTACAGAGAACTCTGTTTAAACATGGAAATATCGGCACAGCCATCTGTATAAACATGGAAATATCTACACCGCTATGTGTATTAACGTGGAAATATCTCCATTGCTATCTGTATAAACATGGACAAATCTCCACCGCAATATGTATAAACATGAAAATATCTACACTTCTATCTCTATAAACATGGAAATATCTACACTGCCATCTGTACAAACATGGAAATATCTACACAGTCATCTGTAGAACCATGGAAATATCTACACCGCTATCTCTATAAACATGGAAATAACTACACCGCTATCTCTATAAACATGGAAATATCTACACCGCTATCTCCATCAACATGGAAATATACACACCGCCATCTCTTTAAACATGGAGGTATCTACAACGCCATCTACATAAACAAGAAAATATCTGCACTGCCATCTATATAAACATGGAAATATCTACACCGCCATCTCTATAAACATGGAAATATCTACACTGCCATTTGTAGAAAGATGGAAATATCTACACCGCCATCTGTATAAACGTGGAAATACCTACACCGCTATCTGTATAAACATGGAAATATCTACACCGCAATCTGTATATACATGGAAATATCTACACCGCTCTCTGTATAAATATGAAATATCTAAACCGCTATCTCTATAAAAGTGGAAATATCTACACTGCTATCTGTATAAACATGGAAATATCCTCACTGCTATCTATATGAACATTGATGTATCTACACCGCTATCTCTATAAACATGGAAATATCTACATCGCCATCTCTATAAACATGGAAATATCTACACCGTCATCTGTATAAACATGGAAATATCTACAGCGCTATCTGTATAAACATGGAAATATCTACACTGCGATCGGTATAAACATGGAAATATCTAAACCGCTATCTGTGTAAACATGGAAATATCTACACAGCTATCTCTATAAACATGGAAATATCTACACAGCTATCTCTATAAACATGGAAATATCTACACCGCCATCTGTATAAACATGGAAATACCTACAAAGTCATCTCTATAAACATGGAAATATCTACACAGCCATCTGTATAAACATGGAAATATCTACACAGCCATCTGTATAAACCTGGAAATATCTGCACTGTCATCTATATAAACATGGAAATATCTACAGAGAACTCTGTATAAACATGGAAATATCGGCACAGCCATCTGTATAAACATGGAAATATCTACAACGCTATCTGTATAAACATGGAAATATCTACACCGCTTTGTGTATTAACGTGGAAATATCTCCATTGCTATCTGTATAAACATGGACAAATCTCCACCGCAATATGTATAAACATTAAAATATCTACACTTCTATCTCTATAAACATGGAAATATCTACACTGCCATCTGTACAAACATGGAAATATCTACACAGTCATCTGTAGAAACATGGAAATATCTACACCGCTATCTCTATAAACATGGAAATAACTACACCGCTATCTCTATAAACATGGAAATATCTACACCACTATCTCCATCAACATGGAAATATACACACCGCCATCTCTTTAAACATGGAGGTATCTACAACGCCATCTACATAAACAAGAAAATATCTACACTGCCATCTATATAAACATGGAAATATCTACACCGCCATGTCTATAAACATGGAAATATCTACACGGCCATTTGTAGAAAGATGGAAATATCTACACCGCCATCTGTATAAACGTGGAAATATCTACAACGCTATCTGTATAAACATGGAAATATCTACACCGCTATGTGTATTAACGTGGAAATATCTCCATTGCTATCTGTATAAACATGGACAAATCTCCACCGCAATATGTATAAACATGAAAATATCTACACTTCTATCTCTATAAACATGGAAATATCTACACTGCCATCTGCACAAACATGGTAATACCTACAAAGTCATCTGTATAAACATGGAAATATCTACACAGCCATCTGTATAAACATGGAAATATCTACACAGCCATCTGTAGAAACCTGGAAATATCTGCACTGTCATCTATATAAACAAGGGAATATCTACAGAGAACTCTGTATAAACATGGAAATATCGGCACAGCCATCTGTATAAACATGGAATTATCTACAACGCTATCTGTATAAACATGGAAATATCAACACTGCTGTGTGCATTAACGTGGAAATATCTCCATTGCTATCTGTATAAACATGGACAAATCTCCACCGCAATATGTATAAACATGAAAATATCTACACTTCTATCTCTATAAACATGGAAATATCTACACTGCCATCTGTACAAACATGGAAATATCTACACAGTCATCTGTAGAAACATGGAAATATCTACACCGCTATCTCTATAAACATGGAAATAACTACACCGCTATCTCTATAAACATGGAAATATCTACACCGCTATCTCCATCAACATGGAAATATACACACCGCCATCTCTTTTAACATGGAGGTATCTACAACGCCATCTCCATAAACAAGAAATTATCTACACTGCCATCTATATAAACCTGGAAATATCTACACCGCCATCTCTATAAACATGGAAATATCTACACTGCCATTTGTAGAAAGATGGAAATATCTACACCGCCATCTGTATAAACGTGGAAATCTCTACACCGCTATCTGTGCAAACATGGAAATATCTACACCGCAATCTGTATAAACATGGAAATATCTACACCGCTCTCTGTATAAATATGAAATAACTAAACCGCTATCTCTATAAAAGTGGAAATATCTACACTGCTATCTGTATAAACATGGAAATATCCTCACTGCTATCTCTATGAACATTGATATATCTACACCGCTATCTCTATAAACATGGAAATATCTACACCGCCATCTCTATAAACATGGAAATATCTACAACGTCATCTCTATAAACATGGAAATATCTACACCGCTATCTGTATAAACATGGAAATATCTACACCGCGATCTGTATAAACATGGAAATATCTACACCGCGATCTGTATAAACATGGAAATATCTAAACCGCTATCTGTGTAAACATGGAAATATCTACACAGCTATCTCTATAAACATGGAAATATCTACACCGCCATCTGTATAAACATGGAAGTACCTACAAAGTCATCTGTATAAACATGGAAATATCTACACAGCCATCTGTATAAACATGGAAATATCTACACAGCCATCTGTATAAACCTGGAAATATCTGCACTGTCATCTATATAAACATGGAAATATCTACAGAGAACTCTGTATAAACATGGAAATATCGGCACAGCCATCTGTATAAACATGGAAATATCTACAACGCTATCTGTATAAACATGGAAATATCTACACCGCTATGTGTATTAACGTGGAAATATCTCCATTGCTATCTGTATAAATATGGACAAATCTCCACCGCAATATGTATAAACATGAAAATATCTACACTTCTATCTCTATAAACATGGAAATATCTACACTGCCATCTGTACAAACATGGAAATATCTACACAGTCATCTGTAGAAACATGGAAATATCTACACCGCTATCTCTATAAACATGGAAATAACTACACCGCTATCTCTATAAACATGGAAATATCTACACCGCTATCTCCATCAACATGGAAATATACACACCGCCATATCTTTAAACATGGAGGTATCTACAACGCCATCTACATAAACAAGAAAATATCTACACCGCCATCTCTATAAACATGGAAATATCTACACTGCCATTTGTAGAAAGATGGAAATATCTACACCGCCATCTGTATAAACGTGGAAATATCTACACCGCTATCTGTATAAACATGGAAATATCTACACCGCAATCTGTATAATCATGGAAATATCTACACCGGTCTCTGTACAAATATGAAATATCTAAACCGCTATCTCTATAAAAGTGGAAATATCTACACTGCTATCTGTATAAACATGGAAATATCCTCACTGCTATCTCTATGAACATTGATATATCTACACCGCTATCTCTATAAACATGGAAATATCTACACCGCCATCTCTATAAACATGGAAATATCTACACCGTCATCTGTATAAACATGGAAATATCTACACCGCTATCTGTATAAACATGGAAATATCTACACCGCGATCTGTATAAACATGGAAATATCTACACCGCGATCTGTATAAACATGGAAATATCTAAACCGCTATCTGTGTAAACATGGAAATATCTACACAGCTATCTCTATAAACATGGAAATATCTACACCGCCATCTGTATAAACATGGAAATACCTACAAAGTCATCTGTATAAACATGGAAATATCTACACTGCCATCTGTATGAACATGGAAATATCTACACAGCCATCTGTATAAACCTGGAAATATCTGCACTGTCATCTATATAAACATAGAAATATCTACAGAGAACTCTGTATAAACATGGAAATATCGGCACAGCCATCTGTATAAACATGGAAATATCTACAACGCTATCTGTATAAACATGGAAATATCTACACCGCTATGTGTATTAACGTGGAAATATCTCCATTGCTATCTGTATAAACATGGACAAATCTCCACCGCAATATGTATAAACATGAAAATATCTACACTTCTATCTCTATAAACATGGAAATATCTACACAGCCATATGTACAAACATGGAAATATCTACACAGTCATCTGTAGAAACATGGACATATCTACACCGCTATCTCTATAAACATGGAAATAACTACACCGCTATCTCTATAAACATGGAAATATCTACACCGCTATCTCCATCAACATGGAAATATACACACCGCCATCTCTTTAAACATGGAGGTATCTACAATGCCATCTACATAAACAAGAAAATATCTACACTGCCATCTATATAAACATGGAAATATCTACACCGCCATCTCTATAAACATGGAAATACCTACACTGCCATTTGTAGAAAGATGGAAATATCTACACCGCCAACTGCATAAACGTGGAAATACCTACACCGCTATCTGTATAAACATGGAAATATCTACACCGCAATCTGTATAAACATGGAAATATCTACACCGCTCTCTGTATAAATATGAAATATCTAAAGCGCTATCTCTATAAAAGTGGAAATATCTACACCGCTATCTGTATAAAAATGGAAATACCCTCACTGCAATCTGTATAAACATGGAAATATCTACACCGCAATCTGTATATACATGGAAATATCTACACCGCTCTCTGTATAAATATGAAATATCTAAACCGCTATCTCTATAAAAGTGGAAATATCTACACTGCTATCTGTATAAACATGGAAATATCCTCACTGCTATCTATATGAACATTGATATATCTACACCGCTATCTCTATAAACATGGAAATATCTACATCGCCATCTCTATAAACATGGAAATATCTACACCGTCATCTGTATAAACATGGAAATATCTACACCGCTATCAGTATAAACATGGAAATATCTACACCGCGATCGGTATAAACATGGAAATATCTTAACCGCTATCTGTGTAAACATGGAAATATCTTCACAGCTATCTCTATAAACATGGAAATATCTACACAGCTATCTCTATAAACATGGAAATATCTACACCGCCATCTGTATAAACATGGAAATACCTACAAAGTCATCTGTATAAACATGGAAATATCTACACAGCCATCTGTATAAACATGGAAATATCTACACAGCCATCTGCATATACCTGGAAATATCTGCACTGTCATCTATATAAACATGGAAATATCTACAGAGAACTCTGTATAAACATGGAAATATCGGCACAGCCATCTGTATAAACATGGAAATATCTACAACGCTATCTGTATAAACATGGAAATATCTACACCGCTGTGTGTATTAACGTGGAAATATCTCCATTGCTATCTGTATAAACACGGACAAATCTCCACCGCAATATGTATAAACATGAAAATATCTACACTTCTATCTCTATAAACATGGAAATATCTACACTGCCATCTGTACAAACATGGAAATATCTAAACAGTCATCTGTAGAAACATGGAAATATCTACACTGGTATCTCTATAAACATGGAAATAACTACACCGCTATCTCTATAAACATGGAAATAATTACACCGCTATCTCCATCAACATGGAAATATACACACCGCCATCTCTTTAAACATGGAGGTATCTACAACGCCATCTACATAAACAAGAAAATATCTACACTGCCATCTATATAAACATGGAAATATCTACACCGCCATCTCTATAAACATGGAAATATCTACACTGCCATTTGTAGAAAGATGGAAATATCTACACCGCCATCTGTATAAATGTGGAAATATCTACACCGCTATCTGTATAAACATGGAAATATCTACACCGCAATCTGTATAAACATGGAAATATCTACACCGCTCTCTGTATAAATATGAAATATCTAAACCGCTATCTCTATAAAAGTGGAAATATCTACACTGCTATCTGTATAAACATGGAAATATCCTCACTGCTATCTCTATGAACATTGATATATCTACACCGCTATCTCTATAAACATGGAAATATCTACACCGCCATCTCTATAAACTTGGAAATATCTACACTGCCATTTTTAGAAAGATGGAAATATCTACACCGCCATCTGTATAAACGTGGAAATATCTACACCGCTATCTGTATAAACATGGAAATATCTGCAACGCAATCTGTATATACATGGAAATATCTACACCGCTCTCTGTATAAATATGAAATATCTAAACCGCTATCTCTATAAAAGTGGAAATATCTACACCGCCATCTGTATAAACATGGAAATACCTACAAAGTCATCTGTATATACATGGAAATATCTACACAGCCATCTGTATAAACATGGAAATATCTACACTGCCATCTGTATAAACCTGGAAATATCTGCACTGTCATCTATATAAACATGGAAATATCTACAGAGAACTCTGTATAAACATGGAAATATCGGCACAGCAATCTGTATAAACATGGAAATATCTACAACGCTATCTGTATAAACATGGAAATATCTACACCGCTATGTGTATTAACGTGGAAATATCTCCATTGCTATCTGTATAAACATGGACAAATCTCCACCGCAATATGTGTAAACATGAAAATATCTACACTTCTATCTCTATAAACATGGAAATATCTACACTGCCATCTGTACAAACATGGAAATATCTACACAGTCATCTGTAGAAGCATGGAAATATCTACACCGCTATCTCTATAAACATGGAAATAACTACACCGCTATCTCTATAAACATGGAAATATCTACACCGCTATCTCCATCAACATGGAAATATACACACCGCCATCTCTTTAAACATGGAGGTATCTACAACGCCATCTACATAAACAAGAAAATATCTACACTGCCATCTATATAAACATGGAAATATCTACACCGCCATCTCTATAAACACGGAAATATCTACACTGCCATTTGTAGAAAGATGGAAATATCTACACCGCCATCTGTATAATCGTGGAAATATCTACACCGCTATCTGTATAAACATGGAAATATCTACAACGCTATCTGTATAAACATGGAAATATCTACACCACTATGTGTATTAACGTGGAAATGTCTCCATTGTTATCTGTATAAACATGGACAAATCTCCACCGCAATATGTATAAACATGAAAATATCTACACTTCTATCTCTATAACCATGGAAATATCTACACTGCCATCTGTACAAACATGGAAATATCTACACAGTCATCTGTAGAAACATGGAAATATCTACACCGCTATCTGTATAAACATGGAAATATCTACACCGCGATCTGTATAAACATGGAAATATCTACACCGAGATCTGTATGAACATGGAAATATCTAAACCGCTATCTGTGTAAACATGGAAATATCTACACAGCTATCTCTATAAACATGGAAATACCTACACCGCCATCTGTATAAACATGGAAATACCTACAAAGTCATCTGTAGAAACATGGAAATATCTGCACAGCCATCTGTATAAACATGGAAATATCTACACAGCCATCTGTATAAACCTGGAAATATCTGCACTGTCATCTTATATAAACATGGAAATATCTACAGAGAACTCTGTATAAACATGGAAATATCGGCACAGCCATCTGTATAAACATGGAAATATCTACAACGCTATCTGTATAAACATGGAAATATCTACACCGCAATGTGTATTAACGTGGAAATATCTCCATTGTTATCTGTATAAACATTGACAAATCTCCACCGCAATATGTATAAACATGAAAATATCTACACTTCTATCTCTGTAACCATGGAAATATCTACACTGCCATCTGTACAAACGTGGAAATATCTACACAGTCATCTGTAGAAACATGGAAATATCTACACCGCTATCTCTCTAAACATGGAAATAACTACACCGTTATCTCTGTAAACATGGAAATATCTACACCGCTATCTCCATCAACATGGAAAGATACACACCGCCATCTCTTTAAACATGGATGTATCTACAATGCCATCTACATAAACAAGAAAATATCTACACTGCCATCTATATAAACATGGAAATATCTACACCGCCATCTCTATAAACACGGAAATATCTACACTGCCATTTGTAGAAAGATGAAAATATCTACACCGCCATCTGTATAAACGTGGAAATATCTACACCGCTATCTGTATAAACATGGAAATATCTACACCACAATCTGTATAAACATGGAAATATCTACACCGCTCTCTGTATAAATATGAAATATCCAAACCGCTATCTCTATAAAAGTGGAAATATCTCCACTGCTATCTATATAAACATGGAAATATCCTCACTGCTATCTCTATGAACATTGATATAACTACACCGCTATCTCTATAAACATGGAAATATCTACACCGCCATCTCTATAAACATGGAAATATCTACACCGTCATCTGTATAAAGATGGAAATATCTACACCGCTATCTGTATAAACATGGAAATATCTACACCGCCATCTCTATAAACATGGAAATATCTACACCGCGATCTGTATAAACATGGAAATATCTAAACCGCTATCTGTATAAACATGGAAATATCTACACAGCTATCTCTATAAACATGGAAATATCTACACCGCCATCTGTATAAACATGGAAATACCTACAAAGACATCTGTATAAACATGGAAATATCTACACAGCCATCTGTATAAACATGGAAATATCTACACAGCCATCTGTATAAACCTGGAAATATCTGCACTGTCATCTTATATAAACATGGAAATATCTACAGAGAACTCTGTATAAACATGGAAATATCGGCACAGCCATCTGTATAAACATGGAAATATCTACAACGCTATCTGTATAAACATGGAAATATCTACACCGCTATGTGTATTAACGTGGAAATATCTCCATTGTTATCTGTATAAACATGGACAAATCTCCACCGCAATATGTATAGACATGAAAATATCTACACTTCTATCTCTATAACCATGGAAATATCTACACTGCCATCTGTACAAACATGGAAATATCTACACAGTCATCTGTAGAAACATGGAAATATCTACACCGCTATCTCTATAAACATGGAAATAACTACACCGCTATCTCTATAAACATGGAAATATCTACACCGCTATCTCCATCAACATGGAAATATACACACCGCCATCTCATTAAACATGGAGGTATCTACAACGCCATCTACATAAACAAGAAAATATCTACACTGCCATCTATATAAACATGGAAATATCTACACCGCCATCTCTATAAACACGGAAATACCTACACTGCCATTTGTAGAAAGATGGAAATATCTACACCGCCATCTGCATAAACGTGGAAATATCTACACCGCTATCTGTATAAACATGGAAATATCTACACCGCAATCTGTATAAACATGGAAATATCTACACCGCTCTCTGTATAAATATGAAATATCTAAACCGCTATCTCTATAAAAGTGGAAATATCTACCCTGCTATCTGTATAAACATGGAAATATCCTCACTGCTATCTCTATGAACATTGATATATCTACACCGCTATCTCTATAAACATGGAAATATCTACACTGCCATCTCTACAAACATGGAAATATCTACACCGTCATCTGTATAAACATGGAAATATCTACACCGCTATCTGTATAAACATGGAAATATCTACACCGCGATCTGTATAAACATGGAAATATCTACACCGAGATCTGTATGAACATGGAAATATCTAAACCGCTATCTGTGTAAACATGGAAATATCTACACAGCTATCTCTATAAACATGGAAATATCTACACCGCCATCTGTATAAACATGGAAATACCTACAAAGTCATCTGTAGAAACATGGAAATATCTACAGAGCCATCTGTATAAACATGGAAATATCTACAGAGCCATCTGTATAAACCTGGAAATATCTGCACTGTCATCTTATATAAACATGGAAATATCTACAGAGAACTCTGTATAAACATGGAAATATCGGCACAGCCATCTGTATAAACATGGAAATATCTACACCGCTATGTGTATTAACGTGGAAATATCTCCATTGTTATCTGTATAAACATGGAAAAATCTCCACCGCAATATGTATAAACATGAAAATATCTACACTTCTATCTCTGTAACCATGGAAATATCTACATTGACATCTGTACAAACGTGGAAATATCTACACACTCATCTGTAGAAACATGGAAATATCTACACCGCTATCTCTATAAACATGGAAATAACTACACCGTTATCTCTATAAACATGGAAATATCTACACCGGTATCTCCATCAACATGGAAATATACACACCGCCATCTCTTTAAACATGGAGGTATCTACAACGCCAACTACATAAACAAGAAAATATCTACACTGCCATCTATATAAACATGGAAATATCTACACCGCCATCTCTATAAACACGGAAATATCTACACTGCCATTTGTAGAAAGATGGAAATATCTACACCGCCATCTGTATAAACGTGGAAATATCTACACCGCTATCTGTATAAACATGGAAATATCTACACCGCAATCTGTATAAACATGGAAATATCTACACCGCTCTCTGTATAAATATGAAATATCTAAACCGCTATCTCTATAAAAGTGGAAATATCTCCACTACTATCTGTATAAACATGGAAATATCCTCACTGCTATCTCTATGAACATTGATATAACTACACCGCTATCTCTATAAACATGGAAATATCTACATCGCCATCTCTATAAAAATGGAAATATCTACACCGTCATATGTATAAACATGGAAATATCTACACCGCAATCTGTATAAACATGGAAATATCTACACCGCGATCTGTATAAACATGGAAATATCTACACCGCGATCTGTATAAACATGGAAATATCTAAACCGCTATCTGTGTAAACATGGAAATATCTACACAGCTATCTCTATAAACATTGAAATATCTACACCGCCATCTGTATAAACATGGAAATACCTACAAAGTCATCTGTAGAAACATGGAAATATCTACACATCCATCTGTATAAACCTGGAAATATCTGCAGTGTCATCTATATAAACATGGAAATATCTACAGAGAGCTCTGTATAAACATGGAAATATCGGCACAGCCATCTGTATAAACATGGAAATATCTACAACGCTATCTGCATAAACATGGAAATATCTACACCGCTATGTGTATTAACGTGGAAATATCTCCATTGCTATCTGTATAAACATGGACAAATCTCCACCGCAATATGTATAAACATGAAAATATCTACACTTCTATCTCTATAAACATGGAAATATCTACACTGCCATCTGTACAAACATGGAAATATCTTCACAGTCATCTGTAGAAACATGGAAATATCTACACCGCTATCTCTATAAACATGGAAATAACTACACCGCTATCTCTATAAACATGGAAATATCTACACCGCTATCTCCACCAACATGGAAATATACACACCGCCATCTCTTTAAACATGGAGGTATCTACAACGCCATCTACAAAAACAAGAAAATATCTACACTGTCATCTATATAAACATGGAAATATCTACACCGCCATCTCTATAAACATGGAAATATCTACACTGCCATTTGTAGAAAGATGGAAATATCTACACCGCCATCTGTATAAACGTGGAAATATCTGCACCGCTATCTGTATAAACATGGAAATATCTACACCGCAATCTGTATAAACATGGAAATATCTACACCGCTCTCTGTATAAATATGAAATATCTAAACCGCTATCTCTATAAAAGTGGAAATATCTACACTGCTATCTGTATAAACGTGGAAATACCCTCACTGCTATCTCTATGAACATTGATATATCTACACCGCTATCTCTATCAACATGGAAATATCTACACCGCCATCTCTATAAACATGGAAATATCTACACCGTCATCTGTATAAACATGGAAATATCTACACCGCTATCTGTATAAAAATGGAAATATCTACACCGCGATCTGTATAAACATGGAAATATCTACACCGCGATCTGTATAAACATGGAAATATCTAAACCGCTATCTGTGTAAACATGGAAATATCTACACAGCTATCTCTATAAACATGGAAATATCTACACCGCCATCTGTATAAACATGGAAATACCTACAAAGTCATCTGTAGAAACATGGAAATATCTACACAGCCATCTGTATAAACATGGAAATATCTACACAGCCATATGTATAAACCTGGAAATATCTGCACTGTCATCTTATATAAACATGGGAATATCTACAGAGAACTCTGTATAAACATGGAAATATCGGCACAGCCATCTGTATAAACATGGAAATATCTACAACGCTATCTGTATAAACATGGAAATATCTACACCGCTATCTGTATTAACGTGGAAATATCTCCATTGTTATCTGTATAAACATGGACAAATCTGCACCGCAATATGTATAAACATGTAAATATCTACACTTCTATCTCTATAACCATGGAAATATCTACACTGCCATCTGTACAAACATGGAAATATCTACACAGTCATCTGTAGAAACATGGAAATATCTACACCGCTATCTCTATAAACATGGAAATAACTACACCGCTATCTCTATAAACATGGAAATATCTACACCGCTATCTCCATCAACATGGAAATATACACACCGCCATCTCTTTAAACATGGAGGTATCTACAACGCCATCTACATAAACAAGAAAATATCTACACTGCCATCTATATAAACATGGAAATATCTACTCCGCCATCTCTATAAACACGGAAATACCTACACTGCCATTTGTAGAAAGATGGAAATATCTACACCGCCATCTGTATAAACGTGGAAATATCTACACCGCTATCTGTATAAACATGGAAACATCTGCACCGCAATCTGTATAAACATGGAAATATCTACACCACTCTCTGTATAAACATGGAAATATCTACACCGCAATCTGTATAAACATGGAAATATCTACACCGCTCTCTGTATAAATATGAAATATCTAAACCGCTATCTCTATAAAAGTGGAAATATCTCCACTGCTATCTGTATAAACATGGAAATATCCTCACTGCTATCTCTATGAACATTGATATAACTACACCGCTATCTCTATAAACATGGAAATATCTACACCGCCATCTCTATAAACATGGAAATATCTACACCGTCATCTGTATAAACATGGAAATATCTACACCGCTATCTGTATAAACATGGAAATATCTACACCGCGATCTGTATAAACATGGAAATATCTACACCGCGATCTGTATAAACATGGAAATATCTAAACCGCTATCTGTATAAACATGGAAATATCTACACAGCTATCTCTATAAACATGGAAATATCTACACCGCCATCTGTATAAACATGGAAATACCTACAAAGTCATCTGTATAAACATGGAAATATCTACACAGCCATCTGTATAAACATGGAAATATCTACACAGCCATCTGTATAAACCTGGAAATATCTGCACTGTCATCTTATATAAACATGGAAATATCTACAGAGAACTCTGTATAAACATGGAAATATCGGCACAGCCATCTGCATAAACATGGAAATATCTACAACGCTATCTGTATAAACATGGAAATATCTACACCGCTATGTGTATTAACGTGGAAATATCTCCATTGTTATCTGTATAAACATGGACAAATCTCCACCGCAATATGTATAAACATGAAAATATCTACACTTCTATCTCTATAACCATGGAAATATCTACACTGCCATCTGTACAAACATGGAAATATCTACACAGTCATCTGTAGAAACATGGAAATATCTACACCGCTATCTCTATAAACATGGAAATAACTACACCGCTATCTCTATAAACATGGAAATATCTACACCGCTATCTCCATCAACATGGAAATATACACACCGCCATCTCTTTAAACATGGAGGTATCTACAACGCCATCTACATAAACAAGAAAATATCTACACTGCCATCTATATAAACATGGAAATATCTACACCGCCATCTCTATAAACACGTAAATACCTACACTGCCATTTGTAGAAAGATGGAAATATCTACACCGCCATCTGTATAAACGTGGAAATATCTACACCGCTATCTGTATAAACATGGAAATATCTACACCGCAATCTGTATAAACATGGAAATATCTACACCGCTCTCTGTATAAATATGAAATATCTAAACCGCTATCTCTATAAAAGTGGAAATATCTACCCTGCTATCTGTATAAACATGGAAATATCCTCACTGCTATCTCTATGAACATTGATATATCTACACCGCTATCTCTATAAACATGGAAATATCTACACTGCCATCTCTATAAACATGGAAATATCTACACCGTCATCTGAATAAACATGGAAATATCTACACCGCTATCTGTATAAACATGGAAATATCTACACCGCGATCTGTATAAACATGGAAATATCTACACCGAGATCTGTATGAACATGGAAATATCTAAACCGCTATCTGTGTAAACCTGGAAATATCTACACAGCTATCTCTATAAACATGGAAATATCTACACCGCCATCTGTATAAACATGGAAATACCTACAAAGTCATCTGTAGAAACATGGAAATATCTACACAGCCATCTGTATAAACATGGAAATATCTACACAGCCATCTGTATAAACCTGGAAATATCTGCACTGTCATCTTATATAAACATGGAAATATCTGCAGAGAACTCTGTATAAACATGGAAATATCGGCACAGCCATCTGTATAAACATGGAAATATCTACAACGCTATCTGTAAAAACATGGAAATATCTACACCGCTATGTGTATTAACGTGGAAATATCTCCATTGTTATCTGTATAAACATGGAAAAATCTCCACCGCAATATGTATAAACTTGAAAATATCTACACTTCTATCTCTGTAACCATGGAAATATCTACATTGCCATCTGTACAAACGTGGAAATATCTACACACTCATCTGTAGAAACATGGAAATATCTACACCGCTATCTCTATAAACATGGAAATAACTACACCGTTATCTCTATAAACATGGAAATATCTACACCGCTATCTCCATCAACATGGAAATATACACACCGCCATCTCTTTAAACATTGAGGTATCTACAACGCCAACTACATAAACAAGAAAATATCTACACTGCCATCTATATAAGCATGGAAATATCTACACCGCCATCTCTATAAACACGGAAATATCTACACTGCCATTTGTAGAAAGATGGAAATATCTACACCGCCATCTGTACAAACGTGGAAATATCTACACCGCTATCTGTATAAACATGGAAATATCTACACCGCAATCTGTATAAACATGGAAATATCTACACCGCTCTCTGTATAAATATGAAATATCTAAACCGCTATCTCTATAAAAGTGGAAATCTCTCCACTGCTATCTGTATAAACATGGAAATATCCTCACTGCTATATCTATGAACATTGATATAACTACACCGCTATCTCTATAAACATGGAAATATCTACACCGTCATATGTATAAACATGGAAATATCTACACCGCTATCTGTATAAACATGGAAATATCTACACCGCGATCTGTATAAACATGGAAATATCTACACCGCGATCTGTATAAACATGGAAATATCTGAACCGCTATCTGTGTAAACATGGAAATATCTACACAGCTATCTCTATAAACATGGAAATATCTACACCGCCATCTGTATAAACATGGAAATACCTACAAAGTCATCTGTAGAAACATGGAAATATCTACACAGCCATCTGTATAAACATGGAAATATCTACACAGCCATCTGTATAAACCTGGAAATATCTGCACTGTCATCTTATATAAACATGGAAATATCTACAGAGAGCTCTGTATAAACATGGAAATATCGGCACAGCCATGTGTATAAACATGGAAATATCTACAACGCTATCTGTATAAACATGGAAATATCTAAACCGCTATGTGTATTAACGTGGAAATATCTCCATTGTTATCTGTATAAACATGGACAAATCTCCACCGCAATATGTATAAACATGAAAATATCTACACTTCTATCTCTATAACCATGGAAATATCTACACTGCCATCTGTACAAACTTGGAAATATCTACACAGTCATCTGTAGAAACATGGAAATATCTACACCTCTATCTCTATAAACATGGAAATAACTACACCGCTATCTCTATAAACATGGAAACATCTACACCGCTATCTCCATCAACATGGAAATATACACACCGCCATCTCTTTAAACATGGAGGTATCTACAACGCCATCTACATAAACAAGAAAATATCTACACTGCCATCTATATAAACATGGAAATATCTACTCCGCCATCTCTATAAACACGGAAATACCTACACTGCCATTTGTAGAAAGATGGAAATATCTACACCGCCATCTGTATAAACGTGGAAATATCTACACCGCTATCTGTATAAACATGGAAACATCTGCACCGCAATCTGTATAAACATGGAAATATCTACACCACTCTCTGTATAAACATGGAAATATCTACACCGCAATCTGTATAAACATGGAAATATCTACACCGCTCTCTGTATAAATATGAAATATCTAAACCGCTATCTCTATAAAAGTGGAAATATCTCCACTGCTATCTGTATAAACATGGAAATATCCTCACTGCTATCTCTATGAACATTGATATAACTACACCGCTATCTCTATAAACATGGAAATATCTACACCGCCATCTCTATAAACATGGAAATATCTACACCGTCATCTGTATAAACATGGAAATATCTACACCGCTATCTGTATAAACATGGAAATATCTACACCGCGATCTGTATAAACATGGAAATATCTACACCGCGATCTGTATAAACATGGAAATATCTAAACCGCTATCTGTATAAACATGGAAATATCTACACAGCTATCTCTATAAACATGGAAATATCTACACCGCCATCTGTATAAACATGGAAATACCTACAAAGTCATCTGTATAAACATGGAAATATCTACACAGCCATCTGTATAAACATGGAAATATCTACACAGCCATCTGTATAAACCTGGAAATATCTGCACTGTCATCTTATATAAACATGGAAATATCTACAGAGAACTCTGTATAAACATGGAAATATCGGCACAGCCATCTGCATAAACATGGAAATATCTACAACGCTATCTGTATAAACATGGAAATATCTACACCGCTATGTGTATTAACGTGGAAATATCTCCATTGTTATCTGTATAAACATGGACAAATCTCCACCGCAATATGTATAAACATGAAAATATCTACACTTCTATCTCTATAACCATGGAAATATCTACACTGCCATCTGTACAAACATGGAAATATCTACACAGTCATCTGTAGAAACATGGAAATATCTACACCGCTATCTCTATAAACATGGAAATAACTACACCGCTATCTCTATAAACATGGAAATATCTACACCGCTATCTCCATCAACATGGAAATATACACACCGCCATCTCTTTAAACATGGAGGTATCTACAACGCCATCTACATAAACAAGAAAATATCTACACTGCCATCTATATAAACATGGAAATATCTACACCGCCATCTCTATAAACACGTAAATACCTACACTGCCATTTGTAGAAAGATGGAAATATCTACACCGCCATCTGTATAAACGTGGAAATATCTACACCGCTATCTGTATAAACATGGAAATATCTACACCGCAATCTGTATAAACATGGAAATATCTACACCGCTCTCTGTATAAATATGAAATATCTAAACCGCTATCTCTATAAAAGTGGAAATATCTACCCTGCTATCTGTATAAACATGGAAATATCCTCACTGCTATCTCTATGAACATTGATATATCTACACCGCTATCTCTATAAACATGGAAATATCTACACTGCCATCTCTATAAACATGGAAATATCTACACCGTCATCTGAATAAACATGGAAATATCTACACCGCTATCTGTATAAACATGGAAATATCTACACCGCGATCTGTATAAACATGGAAATATCTACACCGAGATCTGTATGAACATGGAAATATCTAAACCGCTATCTGTGTAAACCTGGAAATATCTACACAGCTATCTCTATAAACATGGAAATATCTACACCGCCATCTGTATAAACATGGAAATACCTACAAAGTCATCTGTAGAAACATGGAAATATCTACACAGCCATCTGTATAAACATGGAAATATCTACACAGCCATCTGTATAAACCTGGAAATATCTGCACTGTCATCTTATATAAACATGGAAATATCTGCAGAGAACTCTGTATAAACATGGAAATATCGGCACAGCCATCTGTATAAACATGGAAATATCTACAACGCTATCTGTAAAAACATGGAAATATCTACACCGCTATGTGTATTAACGTGGAAATATCTCCATTGTTATCTGTATAAACATGGAAAAATCTCCACCGCAATATGTATAAACATGAAAATATCTACACTTCTATCTCTGTAACCATGGAAATATCTACATTGCCATCTGTACAAACGTGGAAATATCTACACACTCATCTGTAGAAACATGGAAATATCTACACCGCTATCTCTATAAACATGGAAATAACTACACCGTTATCTCTATAAACATGGAAATATCTACACCGCTATCTCCATCAACATGGAAATATACACACCGCCATCTCTTTAAACATTGAGGTATCTACAACGCCAACTACATAAACAAGAAAATATCTACACTGCCATCTATATAAGCATGGAAATATCTACACCGCCATCTCTATAAACACGGAAATATCTACACTGCCATTTGTAGAAAGATGGAAATATCTACACCGCCATCTGTACAAACGTGGAAATATCTACACCGCTATCTGTATAAACATGGAAATATCTACACCGCAATCTGTATAAACATGGAAATATCTACACCGCTCTCTGTATAAATATGAAATATCTAAACCGCTATCTCTATAAAAGTGGAAATCTCTCCACTGCTATCTGTATAAACATGGAAATATCCTCACTGCTATATCTATGAACATTGATATAACTACACCGCTATCTCTATAAACATGGAAATATCTACACCGTCATATGTATAAACATGGAAATATCTACACCGCTATCTGTATAAACATGGAAATATCTACACCGCGATCTGTATAAACATGGAAATATCTACACCGCGATCTGTATAAACATGGAAATATCTGAACCGCTATCTGTGTAAACATGGAAATATCTACACAGCTATCTCTATAAACATGGAAATATCTACACCGCCATCTGTATAAACATGGAAATACCTACAAAGTCATCTGTAGAAACATGGAAATATCTACACAGCCATCTGTATAAACATGGAAATATCTACACAGCCATCTGTATAAACCTGGAAATATCTGCACTGTCATCTTATATAAACATGGAAATATCTACAGAGAGCTCTGTATAAACATGGAAATATCGGCACAGCCATGTGTATAAACATGGAAATATCTACAACGCTATCTGTATAAACATGGAAATATCTAAACCGCTATGTGTATTAACGTGGAAATATCTCCATTGTTATCTGTATAAACATGGACAAATCTCCACCGCAATATGTATAAACATGAAAATATCTACACTTCTATCTCTATAACCATGGAAATATCTACACTGCCATCTGTACAAACTTGGAAATATCTACACAGTCATCTGTAGAAACATGGAAATATCTACACCTCTATCTCTATAAACATGGAAATAACTACACCGCTATCTCTATAAACATGGAAACATCTACACCGCTATCTCCATCAACATGGAAATATACACACCGCCATCTCTTTAAACATGGAGGTATCTACAACGCCATCTACATAAACAAGAAAATATCTACACTGCCATCTCTATAAACATGGAAATATCTACACCGCCATCTCTATAAACACGGAAATATCTACACTGCCATTTGTAGAAAGATGGAAATATCTACACCGCCATCTGTATAAACGTGGAAATATCTACACCGCTATCTGTATAAACATGGAAATATCTACACCGCAATCTGTATAAACATGGAAATATCTACACCGCTCTCTGTATAAATATGAAATATCTAAACCGCTATCTCTATAAAAGTGGAAATATCTACACTGCTATCTGTATAAACATGGAAATATCCTCACTGCTATCTCTATGAACATTGATATATCTACACCGCTATCTCTATAAACATGGAAATATCTACACCGCCATCTCTATAAACATGGAAATATCTACACCGTCATCTGTATAAACATGGAAATATCTACACCGCTATCTGTATAAACATGGAAATATCTACACCGCGATCTGTATAAACATGGAAATATCTACACCGCGATCTGTATAAACTTGGAAATATCTAAACCGCTATCTGTGTAAACATGGAAATATCTACACAGCTATCTCTATAAACATGGAAATATCTACACCGCCATCTGTATAAACATGGAAATACCTACAAAGTCATCTGTAGAAACATGGAAATATCTACACAGCCATCTGTATAAACCTGGAAATATCCGCACTGTCATCTATATAAACATGGAAATATCTACAGAGAACTCTGTATAAACATGGAAATATCGGCACAGCCATCTGTATAAACATGGAAATATCTACAACGCTATCTGTATAAACATGGAAATATCTACACCGCTATGTGTATTAACGTGGAAATATCTCCATTGCTATCTGTATAAACATGGACAAATCTCCACCGCAATATGTATAAACATGAAAATATCTACACTTGTATCTCTATAAACATGGAAATATCTACACTGCCATCTGTACAAACATGGAAATATCTACACAGCCATCTGTATATACATGGAAATATCTACACAGCCATATGTATAAACCTGGAAATATCTGCACTGTCATCTTATATAAACATGGGAATATCTACAGAGAACTCTGTATAAACATGGAAATATCGGCACAGCCATCTGTATAAACATGGAAATATCTACAATGCTATCTGTATAAACATGGAAATATCTACACCGCTATGTGTATTAACGTGGAAATATCTCCATTGTTATCTGTATAAACATGGACAAATCTCCACCGCAATATGTATAAACATGAAAATATCTACACTTCTATCTCTATAACCATGGAAATATCTACACTGCCATCTGTACAAACATGGAAATATCTACACAGTCATCTGTAGAAACATGGAAATATCTACACCGCTATCTCTATAAACATGGAAATAACTACACCGCTATCTCTATAAACATGGAAATATCTACACCGCTATCTCCATCAACATGGAAATATACACACCGCCATCTCTTTAAACATGGAGGTATCTACAACGCCATCTACATAATCAAGAAAATATCTACACTGCCATCTATATAAACATGGAAATATCTACACCGCCATCTCTGTAAACACGGAAATATCTATACTGCCATTTGTAGAAAGATGGAAATATCTACACCGCCATCTGTATAAACGTGGAAATATCTACACCGCTATCTGTATAAACATGGAAATATCTACACCGCAATCTGTATAAACATGGAAATATCTACACCGCTCTCTGTATAAATATGAAATGTCTAAACCGCTATCTCTATAAAAGTGGAAATATCTACACTGCTATCTGTATAAACATGGAAATATCCTCACTGCTATCTCTATGAACATTGATATATCTACACCGCTATCTCTATAAACATGGAAATATCTACACCGCCATCTCTATAAACATGGAAATATCTACACCGTCATCTGTATAAACATGGAAATATCTACACCGCTATCTGTATAAACATGGAAATATCTACACCGCGATCTGTATAAACATGGAAATATCTACACCGCGATCTGTATAAACATGGAAATATCTAAACCGCTATCTGTGTAAACATGGAAATATCTACACAGCTATCTCTATAAACATGGAAATACGTACACCGCCATCTGTATAAACATGGAAATACCTACAAAGTCATCTGTAGAAACATGGAAATATCTACACAGCCATCTGTATAAACATGGAAATATCTACACAGCCATCTGTATAAACCTGGAAATATCTGCACTGTCATCTATATAAACATGGAAATATCTACAGAGAACTCTGTATAAACATGGAAATATCGGCACAGCCATCTGTATAAACATGGAAATATCTACAACGCTATCTGTATAAACATGGAAATATCTACACCGCTATGTGTATTAACGTGGAAATATCTCCATTGCTATCTGTATAAACATGGACAAATCTCCACCGCAATATGTATAAACATGAAAATATCTACACTTCTATCTCTATAAACATGGAAATATCTACACTGCCATCTGTACAAACATGGAAATATCTACACAGTCATCTGTAGAAACATGGAAATATCTACACCGCTATCTTTGTAAACATGGAAATAACTACACCGCTATCTCTATAAAGATGGAAATATCTACACCGCTATCTCCATCAACATGGAAATATACACACCGCCATCTCTTTAAACATGGAGGTATCTACAACGCCATCTACATAAACAAGAAAATATCTACACTGCCATCTATATAAACATGGAAATATCTACACCGCCATCTCTATAAACGTGGAAATATCTACACTTCCATTTGTAGAAAGATGGAAATATCTACACCGCCATCTGTATAAACGTGGAAATATCTACACCGCTATCTGTATAAACATGGAAATATCAACACCGCAATCTGTATAAACATAGAAATATCTACACCGCTCTCTGTATAAATATGAAATATCTAAACCGCTATCTCTATAAAAGTGGAAATATCTACACTGCTATCTGTATAAACATGGAAATATCCTCACTGCTATCTTTATGAACATTGATATATCTACACCGCTATCTCTATAAACATGGAAATATCTACACCGCCATCTCTATTAACATGGAAATATCGACACCGTCATCTGTATAAACATGGAAATATGTACACCGCTATCTGTATAAACATGGAAATATCTGCACCGCAATCTGTATAAACATGGAAATATCTACACCGCGATCTGTATAAACATGGAAATATCTAAACCGCTATCTGTGTAAACATGTTAATATCTACACAGCTATCTCTATATACATGGAAATATCTACACCGCCATCTGTATAAACATGGAAAAACCTACAAAGTCATCTGCAGAAACATGGAAATATCTACACAGCCATCTGTATAAACATGGAAATATCTACACAGCCATCTGTATAAACCTGGAAATATCTGCACTGTCATCTTATATAAACATGGAAATATCTACAGAGAACTCTGTATAAACATGGAAATATCGGCACAGCCATTTGTATAAACATGGAAATATCTACAATGCTATCTGTATAAACATGGAAATATCTACACCGCTATGTGTATTAACGTGGAAATATCTCCATTGTTATCTGTATAAACATGGACAAATCTCCACCGCAATATGAATAAACATGAAAATATCTACACTTCTATCTCTATAACCATGGAAATATCTACACTGCCATCTGTACAAACATGGAAATATCTACACAGTCATCTGTAGAAACATGGAAATATCTACACCGCTATCTCTATAAACATGGAAATAACTACACCGCTATCTGTATAAACATGGAAATATCTACACCGCTATCTCCATCAACATGGACATATACACACCGCGATCTCTTTATACATGGAGGTATCTACAACGCCATCTACATAAACAAGAAAATATCTACACTGCCATCTAAATAAACATGGAAATATCTACACCGCCATCTCTATAAACACGGAAATATCTACACTGCCATTTGTAGAAAGATGGAAATATCTACACCGCCATCTGTATAAACGTGGAAATATCTACACCGCTATCTGTATAAACATGGAAATATCTACACCACAATCTGTATAAACTTGGAAATATCTACACCGCTCTCTGTATAAATATGAAATATCTAAACCGCTATCTCTATAAAAGTGGAAATATCTACACTGCTATCTGTATAAACATGGAAATATCCTCACTGCTATCTCTATGAACATCGATATATCTACACCGCTATCTCTATAAACATGGAAATATCTACAACTCCATCTCTATAAACATGGAAATATCTACACCGCTATCTGTATAAACATGGAAATATCTACACCGCGATCTGTATAAACATGGAAATATCTACACCGTCGTCTGTATAAACATGGAAATATCTACACCGCTATCTGTATAAACATGGAAATATCTACACCGCGATCTGTATAAACATGGAAATATCTACACCGCGATCTGTATAAACATGGAATTATCTCAACCGCTATCTGTGTAAACATGGAAATATCTACATCGCTATCTCTATAAACATGGAAATATCTACACCGCCATGTTTATAAACATGGAAATATGTACACCGTCATCTGTATAAACATGGAAATATCTATACCGCTCTCTGTATAAACATGGAAATATCTATACGGCGATCTGTATAAACATGGAAATATCTACACCGCGATCTGTATAAATATGGAAATATCTAAACCGCTATCTGTGTAAACATGGAAATATCTACACCGCTATCTCTATAAACATGGAAATATCTACACCGCCATCTCTATAAACATGGAAATATCTACACCGTCGTCTGTATGAACATGGAAATATCTACACCGCTGTCTGTATATACATGGAAATATCTACACCGCGATCTGTATAAACATGGAAATATCTACACCACGATCTGTATAAACATGGAAATATCTAAACCGCTATCTGTGTAAACATGGAAATATCTACACAGCTATCTCTACAAACATGGAAATATCTACACCGCCATCTGTATAAACATGGAAATACCTACAAAGTCATCTGTATAAACATGGAAATATCTACACAGCCTTCTGTATAAACATGGAAATATCTACACCGCCATCTCTATAAACACGGAAATATCTACACTGCCATTTGTAGAAAGATGGAAATATCTACACCGCCATCTGTATAAACGTGGAAATATCTACACCGCTATCTGTATAAACATGGAAGTATCTACACCGCAATCTGTATAAACATGGAAATATCTACACCGCTCTCTGTATAAATATGAAATATCTAAACCTCTATCTCTATAAAAGTGGAAATATCTACACTGCTATCTGTATAAACATGGAAATATCCTCACTGCTATCTCTATGAACATTGATATATCTACACCGCTATCTCTATAAACATGGAAATATCTACACCGCCATCTCTATAAACATGGAAATATCTACACCGTCACCTGTATAAACATGGAAATATCTACACCGCTATCTGTATAAACATGGAAATATCTACACCGCGATCTGTATAAACATGGAAATATCTAAACCGCTATCTGTGTAAACATGGAAATATCTTCACAGCTATCTCTATAAACATGGAAATATCTACACCGCCATCTGTATAAACATGGAAATACCTACAAAGTCATCTGTAGAAACATGGAAATATCTACACAGCCATCTGTATAAACATGGAAATATCTACACAGCCATCTGTATAAACCTGGAAATATCTGCACTGTCATCTATATAAACATGGAAATATCTACAGAGAACTCTGTATAAACATGGAAATATCTGCACAGCCATCTGTATAAACATGGAAATATCTACAACGCTATCTGTATAAACATGGAAATATCTACACCGCTATGTGTATTAACGTGGAAATATCTCCATTGCTATCTGTATAAACATGGACAAATCTCCACTGCCATATGTATAAACATGAAAGTATCTACACTTCTATCTCTATAAACATGGAAATATCTACACGGCCATCTGTACAAACATGGAAATATCTACACAGTCATCTGTAGAAACATGGAAATATCTACACCGCTATCTCTATAAACATGGAAATAACTACACCGCTATCTCTATAAACATGGACATATCTACACCGCTATCTCCATCAACATGGAAATATACACACCGCCATCTCTTTAAACATGGAGGTATCTACAACGCCATCTACATAAACAAGAAAATATCTACACTGCCATCTATATAAACATGGAAATATCTACACCGCCATCTCTATAAACACGGAAATATCTACACTGCCATTTGTAGAAAGATGGAAATATCTACACCGCCATCTGTATAAACGTGGAAATATCTACACCGCTATCTGTATAAACATGGAAATATCTACACCGCAATCTGTATAAACATGGAAATATCTACACCGCTCTCTGTATGAATATGAAATATCTAAACCGATATCTCTATAAAAGTGGAAATATCTACACAGCTATCTGTATAAACATGGAAATATCTACACCGCCATCTGTATAAACATGGAAATACCTACAAAGTCATCTGTATAAACATGGAAATATCTACACAGCCATCTGTATAAACATGGAAATATCTACACAGCCATCTGTATAAACCTGGAAATATCTGCACTGTCATCTATATAAACATGGAAATATCTACAGAGAACTCTGTATAAACATGGAAATATCGGCACAGCCATCTGTATAAACATGGAAATATCTACAACGCTATCTGTATAAACATGGAAATATCTACACCGCTATGTGTATTAACGTGGAAATATCTCCATTGCTATCTGTATAAACATGGACAAATCTCCACCGCAATATGTATAAACATGAAAATATCTACACTTCTATCTCTATAAACATGGAAATATCTACACTGCCATCTGTACAAACATGGAAATATCTACACAGTCATCTGTAGAAACATGGAAATATCTACACCGCTATCTCTATAAACATGGAAATAACTACACCGCTATCTCTATAAACATGGAAATATCTACACCGCTATCTCCATCAACATGGAAATATACACACCGCCATCTCTTTAAACATGGAGGTATCTACAACGCCATCTACATAAACAAGAAAATATCTACACTGCCATCTATATAAACATGGAAATATCTACACCGCCATCTCTATAAACGTGGAAATATCTACACAGCCATTTGTAGAAAGATGGAAATATCTACACCGCCATCTGTATAAACGTGGAAATATCTACAACGCTATCTGTATAAACATGGAAATATCTACACCGCAATCTGTATAAACATGGAAATATCTACACCGCTCTCTGTATAAATATGAAATATCTAAACCGCTATCTCTATAAAAGTGGAAATATCTACACTGCTATCTGTATAAACATGGAAATATACTCACTGCTATCTCTATGAACATTGATATATCTACACCGCTATCTCTATAAACAAGGAAATATCTACACCGCCATCTCTATAAACATGGAAATATCTACACCGTCATCTGTATAAACATGGAAATATCTACACCGCTATCTGCATAAACATGGAAATATCTACACCGCGATCTGTATAAACATGGAAATATCTACACCGCGATCTGTATAAACATGGAAATATCTAAACCGCTATCTGTGTAAACATGGAAATATCTACACAGCTATCTCTATATACATGGAAATATCTACACCGCCATCTGTATAAAAATGGAAAAACCTACAAAGTCATCTGTATAAACATGGAAATATCTACACAGACATCTGTGTAAACATGGAAATATCTGCACTGTCATCTATATAAACATGGAAATATCTACAGAGAACTCTGTATAAACATGGAAATATCGGCACAGCCATCTGTATAAACATAGAAATATCTACAACGCTATCTGTATAAACATGGAAATATCTACACCGCTATGTGTATTAACGTGGAAATATCTCCATTGCTATCTGTATAAACATGGACAAATCTCCACCGCAATATGTATAAACATGAAAATATCTACACTTCTATCTCTATAAACATGGAAATATCTACACTGCCATCTGTACAAACATGGAAATATCTACACAGTCATCTGTAGAAACATGGAAATATCTACACCGCTATCTCTATAAACATGGAAATAACTACACCGCTATCTCTATAAACATGGAAATATCTACACCGCTATCTCCATCAACATGGAAATATACACACCGCCATCTCTTTAAACATGGAGGTATCTACAACGCCATCTACTTAAACAAGAAAATATCTACACTGCCATCTATATAAACATGGAAATATCTACACCGCCATCTCTATAAACGTGGAAATATCTACACTGCCATTTGTAGAAAGATGGAAATATCTACACCGCCATCTGTATAAACGTGGAAATATCTACACCGCTATCTGTATAAACATGGAAATATCTACACCGCAAGCTGTATAAACATGGAAATATCTAAACCGCTCTCTGTATAAATATGAAATATCTAAACCGCTATCTCTATAAAAGTGGAAATATCTACGCTGCTATCTGTATAAACATGGCAATATCCTCACTGCTATCTCTATGAACATTGATATACCTACACCGCTATCTCTATAAACATGGAAATATCTACATCGCCATCTCTATAAACATGGAAATATCTACACCGTCATCTGTATAAACATGGAAATATCTACACCGCTATCTGTATAAACATGGAAATATCAACACCGCGATCTGTATAAACATGGAAATATCTACACCGCGATCTGTATAAACATGGAATTATCTAAACCGCTATCTGTGTAAACATGGAAATATCTACACCGCTATCTCTATAAAAGTGGAAATATCTACGCTGCTATCTGTATAAACATGGAAATATCCTCACTGCTATCTCTATGAACATTGATATACCTACACCGCTATCTCTATAAACATGGAAATATCTACATCGCCATCTCTATAAACATGGAAATATCTACACCGTCATCTGTATAAACATGGAAATATCTACACCGCTATCTGTATAAACATGGAAATATCAACACCGCGATCTTTATAAACATGGAAATATCTACACCGCGATCTGTATAAACATGGAATTATCTAAACCGCTATCTGTGTAAACATGGAAATATCTACACCGCTATCTCTATAAACATGGAAATATCTACACCGCCATGTCTATAAACATGGAAATATGTACACCGTCATCTGTATAAACATGGAAATATCTATACCGCTATCTGTATAAACATGGAAGTATCTATACCGCGATCTGTATAAACATGGAAATATCTACACTGCGATCTGTATAAAAATGGAAATATCTAAACCGCTATCTGTGTAAACATGGAAATATCTACACCGCTATCTCTATAAACATGGAAATATCTACACCGCCATGTCTATAAACATGGAAATATCTACACTGTCAGCTGTATAAACATGGAAATATCTATACCGCTATCTGAATAAACATGGTAGTATCTATACCGCGATCTGTAAAAACATGGAAATATCTACACAGCGATCTGTATAAACATGGAAATATCTAAACCGCTATCTGTGTAAACATGGAAATATCTACACAGCCATCTCTATAAACATGGAAATACCTACAAAGTCATCTGTAGAAACATGGAAATACCTACACAGCCATCTGTAGAAACATGGAAATATCTACACAGCCATCTGTATAAACCTGGAAATATCTGCACTGTCATCTATATAAACATGGAAATATCTACAGAGAACTCTGTATAAACATGGAAATATCGGCACAGCCATCTGTATAAACATGGAAATATCTACAACGCTATCTGTATAAACATGGAAATATCTACACCGCTATGTGTATTAACGTGGAAATATCTCCATTGCTATCTGTATAAACATGGACAAATCTCCACCGCAATATGTATAAACATGAAAATATCTACACTTCTATCTCTATAAACATGGAAATATCTACACTGCCATCTGTACAAACATGGAAATATCTACACAGTCATCTGTAGAAACATGGAAATATCTACACCGCTATCTCTATAAACATGGAAATAACTACACCGCTATCTCTATAAACATGGAAATATCTACACCGCTATCTCCATCAACATGGAAATATACACACCGCCATCTCTTTAAACATGGAGGTATCTACAACGCCATCTACTTAAACAAGAAAATATCTACACTGCCATCTATATAAACATGGAAATATCTACACCGCCATCTCTATAAACGTGGAAATATCTACACTGCCATTTGTAGAAAGATGGAAATATCTACACCGCCATCTGTATAAACGTGGAAATATCTACACCGCTATCTGTATAAACATGGAAATATCTACACCGCAATCTGTATAAACATGGAAATATCTACACCGCTCTCTGTATAAATATGAAATATCTAAACCGCTATCTCTATAAAACTGGAAATATCTACACTGCTATCTGTATAAACATGGAAATATCCTCACTGCTATCTCTATGAACATTGATATATCTACACCGCTATCTCTATCAACATGGAAATATCTACACCGCCATCTCTATAAACATGGAAATATCTACACCGTCATCTGTAGAAACATGGAAATATCTACACCGCTATCTGTATAAACATGGAAATATCTACACCGCGATCTGTATAAACATGGATATATCTACACCGCGATCTCTATAAACATGGAAATATCTAAACCGCTATCTGTGTAAAAATGGAAATATCTACACAGCTATCTCTATATACATGGAAATATCTAAACCGCCATCTGTATAAACATGGAAATACCTACAAAGTCATCTGTAGAAACATGGAAATATCTACACAGCCATCTGTGAAAACATGGAAATATCTACACAGCCATCTGTATAAACCTGGAAATATCTGCACTGTCATCTTATATAAATATGGAAATATCTACAGAGAACTCTGTATAAACATGGAAATATCGGCACAGCCATCTGTATAAACATGGAAATATCTACAACGCTATCTGTATAAACATGGAAATATCTACACCGCTATGTGTATTAACGTGGAAATATCTCCATTGTTATCTGTATAAACATGGACAAATCTCCACCGCAATATGTATAAACATGAAAATATCTACACTTCTATCTCTGTAACCATGGAAATATCTACACTGCCATCTGTACAAACATGGAAATATCTACACAGTCAACTGTAGAAACATGGAAATTTCTACACCGCTATCTCTATAAACATGGAAATAACTCCACCGCTATCTCTATAAACATGGAAATATCTACACCGCTATCTCCATCAACATGGAAATATACACACCGCCATCTCTTTAAACATGGAGGTATCTACAACGCCATCTACATAAACAAGAAAATATCTACACTGCCATCTATATAAACATGGAAATATCTACACCGCTATCTCTATAAACATGGAAATATCTACACCGCCATCTCTATAAACATGGAAATATCTACACCGTCATCTGTATAAACATGGAAATATCTACACCGCTATCTGTATAAACATGGAAATATCTAAACCGCTTTCTGTGTAAACATGGAAATATCTACACAGCTATCTCTATATACGTGGAAATATCTACACCGCCATCTGAATAAACATGGAAATACCTACAAAGTCATCTGTATAAACATGGAAATATCTACTCAGCCATCTGTATAAACATGGAAATATCTACAAAGCCATCTGTATAAACCTGGAAATATCTGCACTGTCATCTATATAAACATGGAAATATCTACCGAGAACTCTGTATAAACATGGAAATATCGGCACAGCCATTTGTATAAACATGGAAATATCTACAACACTATCTGTATAAACCTGGAAATATCTACACCGCTATGTGTATTAACGTGGAAATATCTCCATTGCTATCTGTATAAACATGGACAAATCTCCACCGCAATATGTATAAACATGAAAATATCTACACTTCTATCTCTATAAACATGGAAATATCTACACTGCCATCTGTACAAACATGGAAATACCTACACAGTCATCTGTAGAAACATGGAAATATCTACACCGCTATCTCTATAAACATGGAAATATCTACACCGCTATCTCCATCAACATGGAAATATACACACTGCCATCTCTTTAAACATGGAGGTATCTACAACGCTATCTACATAAACAAGAAAATATCTACACTGCCATCTATATAAACATGGAAATACCTACACCGCCATCTCTATAAACATGGAAATATCTACACTGCCATTTGTAGAAAGATGGAAATATCTACACCGCCATCTGTATAAACGTGGAAATATCTACACCGCTATCTGTATAAACATGGAAATATCTACACCGCAATCTGTATAAACATGGAAATATCTACACCGCTCTCTGTATAAATATGAAATATCTAAACCGCTATCTCTATAAAACTGGAAATATCTACACTGCTATCTGTATAAACATGGAAATATCCTCACTGCTATCTCTATGAACATTGATATATCTACACCGCTATCTCTATAAACATGGAAATATCTACACCGCCATCTCTATAAACATGGAAATATCTACACCGTCATCTGTATAAACATGGAAATATCTACACCGCTATATGTATAAACATGGAAATATCTACACCGCGATCTGTATAAACATGGAAATATCTACACCGCGATCTCTATAAACATGGAAATATCTAAACCGCTATCTGTGTAAACATGGAAATATCTACACAGCTATCTCTATAAACATGGAAATATCTACACCGCCATCTGTATAAACATGGAAATACCTACAAAGTCATCTGTATAAACATGGAAATATCTACACAGCCATCTGTATAAACATGGAAATATCTACACAGCCATCTGTATAAACCTGGAAATATCTGCACTGTCATCTATATAAACATGGAAATATCTGCAGAGAACTCTGTATAAACATGGAAATATCGGCACAGCCATCTGTATAAACCTGGAAATATCTGCACTGTCATCTATATAAACATGGAAATATCTACAGAGAACTCAGTATAAACATGGAAATATCGGCACAGCCATCTGTATAAACATGGAAATATCTACAACGCTATCTGTATAAACATGGAAATATCTACACCGCTATTTGTATTAACGTGGAAATATCTCCATTGCTATCTGTATAAACATGGAATAATCTCCACCGCAATATGTATAAACATGAAAATAACTACACTTCTATCTCTATAAACATGGAAATATCTACAATGCCATCTGTACAAACATGGAAATATCTACACAGTCATCTGTAGAAACATGGAAATATCTACACCGCTATCTCTATAAACATGGAAATATCTACACCGCTATCTCCATCAACATGGAAATATACACACCGCCATCTCTTTAAACATGGAGGTATCTACAACGCTATCTACATAAACAAGAAAATATCTACACTGCCATCTATATAAACATGGAAATACCTACACCGCCATCTCTATAAACATGGAAATATCTACACTGCCATTTGTAGAAAGATGGAAATATCTACACCGCCATCTGTATAAACGTGGAAATATCTACACCGCTATCTGTATAAACATGGAAATATCTACACCGCAATCTGTATAAACATGGTAATATCTACACCGCTCTCTGTATAAATATGAAATATCTAAACCGCTATCTCTATAAAAGTGGAAATATCTACACTGCTATCTGTATAAACATGGAAATATCCTCACTGCTATCTCTATGAACATTGATATATCTACACCGCTATCTCTATAAACATGGAAATATCTACACCGCCATCTCTATAAACATGGAAATATCTACACCGTCATCTGTATAAACATGGAAATATCTACACCCCTATATGTATAAACATGGAAATATCTACACCGCGGTCTGCATAAACATGGAAATATCTACACCGCAATCTGTATAAACATGGAAATATCTAAACCGCTATCTGTGTAAACATGGAAATATCTACACAGGTATCTCTATAAACATGGAAATATCTACACCGCCATCTGTATAAACATGGAAATACCTACAAAGTCATCTGTATAAACATGGAAATATCTACACAGCCATCTGTATAAACATGGAAATATCTACACAGCCATCTGTATAAACCTGGAAATATCTGCACTGTCATCTATATAAACATGGAAATATCTACAGAGAACTCTGTATAAACATGGAAATATCGGCACAGCCATCTGTATAAACCTGGAAATATCTGCACTGTCATCTATATAAACATGGAAATATCTACAGAGAACTCAGTATAAACATGGAAATATCGGCACAGCCATCTGTATAAACATGTAAATATCTACAACGCTATCTGTATAAACATGGAAATATCTACACCGCTATTTGTATTAACGTGGAAATATCTCCATTGCTATATGTATAAACATGGACAAATCTCCACCGCAATATGTATAAACATGAAAATATCTAGACTTCTATCTCTATAAACATGGAAATATCTACACTGCCATCTGTACAAACATGGAAATATCTACACAGTCATCTGTAGAAACATGGAAATATCTACACCGCTATCTCTATAAACATGGAAATAACTACACCGCTATCTCTATAAACATGGAAATATCTACACCGCTATCTCCATCAACATGGAAATATACACACCGCCATCTCTTAAACATGGAGGTATCTACAACGCAATCTACATAAACAAGAAAATATCTACACTGCCATCTATATAAACATGGAAATATCTACACCGCCATCTCTATAAACATGGAAATATCTACACTGCCATTTGTAGAAAGATGGAAATAACTATACCGCTATCTGTATAAACGTGGAAATATCTACACCGCTATCTGTATAAACATGGAAATATCTACACCGCAATCTGTATAAACATGGAAATATCTACACCGCTCTCTGTATAAATATGAAATATCTAAACCGCTATCTCTATAAAAGTGGAAATATCTACACTGCTATGTGTATAAACATGGAAATATCCTCACTGCTATCTCTATGAACATTGACATATCTACACCGCTATCTCTATAAACATGGAAATATCTACACCGCCATCTCTATAAACATGGAAATATCTACACCGTCATCTGTATAAACGTGGAAATATCTACACCGCTATCTGTATAAACATGGAAATATCTAAACCGCTTTCTGTGTAAACATGGAAATATCTACACAGCTATCTCTATAAACGTGGAAATATCTACACCGCTCTCTGTATAAACATGGAAATACATGCAAAGTCATCTGTATAAACATGGAAATATCTACACAGCCATCTGTATAAACCTGGAAATATCTGCACTCTCATCTATATAAACATGGAAATATCTACCGAGAACTCTGTATAAACATGGAAATATCGGCACAGCCATCTGAATAAACATGGAAATATCTACAACGCTATCTGTATAAACATGGAAATATCTACACCGCTATGTGTGTTAACGTGGAAATATCTCCATTGCTATCTGTATAAACATGGACAAATCTCCACAGCAATATGTATAAACATGAAAATATCTACACTTCTATCTCTATAAACATGGAAATATCTACACTGCCATCTGTACAAACATGGAAATATCTACACAGTCATCTGTAGAAACATGGAAATATCTACACCTCTATCTCTATAAACATGGAAATATCTACACCGCTATCTCCATCAACATGGAAATATACACATCGCCATCTCTTTAAACATGGAGGTATCTACAACGCCATCTACATAAACAAGAAAATATCTACACTGCCATCTATATAAACATGGAAATATCTACACCGCCATCTCTATAAACATCGAAATATCTACACTGCCATTTGTAGAAAGATGGAAATATCTACACCGCCATCTGTATAAACTTGGAAATATCTACACCGCTATGTGTATTAACGTGGAAATATCTCCATTGCTATCCGTATAAACATGGACAAATCTCCACCGCAATATGTATAAACATGAAAATATCTACACTTCTATCTCTATAAACATGGAAATATCTACACTGCCATCTGTACAAACATGGAAATATCTACACAGTCATCTGTAGAAACATGGAAATATCTACAGAGAACTCTGTATAAACATGGAAATATCGGCACAGCCATCTGTATAAACATGGAAATATCTACAACGCTATCTGTATAAACATGGAAATATCTACACCGCTATGTGTATTAACGTGGAAATATCTCCATTGCTATCTGTATAAACATGGACAAATCTCCACCGCAATATGTATAAACATGAAAATATGTACATTTCTATCTCTATAAACATGGAAATATCTACACTACCATCTGTACAAACATGGAAATATCTACACAGTCATCTGTAGAAACATGGAAATATCTACACCGCTATCTCTATGAACATGGAAATAACTACACCGCTATCTCTATAAACATGGAAATATCTACACAGCTATCTCCATCAACATGGAAATATACACACCGCCATCTCTTTAAACATGGAGGTATCTGCAATGCCATCTACATAAACAAGAAAATATCTACACTGCCATCTATACAAGCATGGAAATATCTACACCGCCATCTCTATAAACATGGAAATACCTACACTGCCATTTGTAGAAAGATGGAAATATCTACACCGCCATCTGTGTAAACGGGGAAATATCTACACCGCTATCTGTATAAACATGGAAATATCTACACCGCAATCTTTATAAACATGGAAATATCTACACCGCTCTCTGTATAAATATGAAATATCTAAACCGCTATCTCTATAAAAGTGGAAATATCTACACTGCTCTCTGTATAAACATGGAAATATCCTCACTGCTATCTCTATGAACTTTGGTATATCTACACCGATATCTCTATAAACATGGAAATATCTACACCGCCATCTCTATAAACATGGAAATATCTACACCGTCATCTGTATAAACATGGAAATACCTACACCGCTATTTGTATAAACATGGAAATATCTACACCGCGATCTGTATAAACATGGAAATATCTACACCGCGATCTGTATAAACATGGAAATATCTAAACCGCTATCTGTGTAAACATGGAAATATCTACACAGCTATCTCTATATACATGGAAATATCTACACCGCCATCTGTATAAACATGGAAAAACCTACGAAGTCATCTGTATAAACATGGAAATATCTACACAGCCATCTGTGTAAACATGGAAATATCTACACAGCCATCTGTATAAACCTGGAAATATCTGCACTGTCATCTATATAAACATGGAAATATCTACAGAGAACTCTGTATAAACATGGAAATATCGGCACAGCCATCTGTATAAACATAGAAATATCTACAACGCTATCTGTATAAACATGGAAATATCTACACCGCTATGTGTATTAACGTGGAAATATCTCCATTACTATCTGTATAAACATGGAAAAATCTCCACCGCAATATGTGTAAACTTGAAAATATCTACACTTCTATCTCTATAAACATGGAAATATCTACACTGCCATCTATATAAACATGGAAATATCTACACCGCCATCTCTATAAACATGGAAATATCTACACTGCCATTTGTAGAAAGATGGAAATATCTACACCGCCATCTGTATAAACGTGGAAATATCTACACCGCTCTCTGTATAAATATGAAATATCTAAACCGCTATCTGTATAAAAGTGGAAATATCTACACTGCTATCTGTATAAACATGGAAATATCCTCACTGCTATCTCTATGAACATTGAAATATCTACACAGCTATCTCTATAAACATGGAAATATCTACACTGCCATCTCTATAAACATGGAAATATCTACACCGTCATCTGTATAAACATGGAAATATCTACACTGCTATCTGTATAAACATGGAAATATCTACACCGCAATCTGTATAAACATGGAAATATCTACACCGCTCTCTGTATAAATATGAAATATCTAAACCGCTATCTCTATAAAAGTGGAAATATCTACACTGCTCTCTGTATAAACATGGAAATATCCTCACTGCTATCTCTATGAACTTTGGTATATCTACACCGATATCTCTATAAACATGGAAATATCTACACCGCGATCTGCATAAACATGGAAATATCTAAACCGCTATCTGTGTAAACATGGAAATATCTACACAGCTATCTCTATAAACATGGAAATATCTACACCGCCATCTGTATAAACATGGAAATACCTACAATGTCATCTGTATAAACATGGAAATATCTACACAGCCATCTGTATAAACATGGAAATATCTACACAGCCATCTGTATAAACCTGGAAATACCTGCACTGTCATCCATATAAACATGGAAATATCTACAGAGAACTCTGTATAAACATGGAAATATCGGCACAGCCATCTGAATAAACATGGAAATATCTACAACGCTATCTCTATAAACATGGAAATATCTACACCGCTATGTGTATTAACGTGGAAATCTCTCCATTGCTATCTGTATAAACATGGACAAATCTCCACCGCAATATGTATAAACATGAAAATATCTACACTTCTATCTCTATAAACATGGAAATATCTACACTGCCATCTGTACACACATGGAAATATCTACACTGTCCTCTGTACAAACATGGAAATATCTACACCGCTATCTCTATAAACATGGAAATAACTACACCGCTATCTCTATAAACATGGAAATATCTACACCGCTATCTCCATCAACATGGAAATATACACACCGGCATCTCTTTAAACATGGAGGTATCTACAACGCCATCTACATAAACAAGAAAATATCTACACTGCCATCTATATAAACATGGAAATATCTACACCGCCATCTCTATAAACATGGAAATACCTACACTGCCATTTGTAGAAAGATGGAAATATCTACACCGCCATCTGTATAAACGTGGAAATATCTACACCGCTATCTGTATAAACATGGAAATATCTACACCGCAATCTGTATAAACGTGGAAATATCTACACCGCTCTCTGTATAAATATGAAATATCTAAACCGCTATCTCTATAAAAGTGGAAATATCTACACTGCTATCTGTATAAACATGGAAATATCCTCACTGCTATCTCTATGAACATTGATATATCTACACCGCTATCTCTATAAACATGTTAATATCTACACCGCCATCTCTATAAACATGGAAATATCTACACCGTCATCTGTATAAACATGGAAATATCTACACCGCTCTCTGTATAAACATGGAAATATCTACACCGCGATCTGTATAAACATGGAAATATCTACACCGCGATCTGTATATACATGGAAATATCTAAACCGCTATCTGTGTAAACATGGAAATATCTACACAGCTATCTCTATAAACATGCAATTATCTACACTGCCATCTGTATAAACATGGAAATACCTACAAAGTCGTCTGTATAAACATGGAAATATCTACACAGCCATCTGTATAAACATGGAAATATCTACACAGCCATCTGTATAAACCTGGAAATATCTGCACTGTCATCTATATAAACATGGAAATATCTACAGAGAACTCTGTATAAACATGGAAATATCGGCACAGCCATCTGTATAAACATGGAAATATCTACAACGCTATCTGTATAAACATGGAAATATCTACACCGCTATGTGTATTAACGTGGAAATATCTCCATTGCTATCTGTATAAACATGGACAAATCTCCACCGCAATATGTATAAACATGAAAATATCTACACTTCTATCTCTATAAACATGGAAATATCTACACTGCCATCTGTACAAACATGGAAATATCTACACAGTCATCTGTAGAAACATGGAAATATCTACACCGCTATCTCTATAAACATGGAAATAACTACACCGCTATCTCTATAAACATGGAAATATCTACACCGCTATCTCCATCAACATGGAAATATACACACCGCCATCTCTTTAAACATGGAGGTATCTACAACGCCATCTACATAAACAAGAAAATATCTACACTGCCATCTATACAAGCATGGAAATATCTACACCGCCATCTCTATAAACATGGAAATACCTACACTGCCATTTGTAGAAAGATGGAAATATCTACACCGCCATCTGTGTAAACGGGGAAATATCTACACCGCTATCTGTATAAACATGGAAATATCTACACCGCAATCTGTATAAACATGGAAATATCTACACCGCTCTCTGTATAAATATGAAATATCTAAACCGCTATCTCTATAAAAGTGGAAATATCTACACTGCTATCTGTATAAACATGGAAATATCCTCACTGCTATCTCTATGAACATTGATATATCTACACCGCTATCTCTATAAACATGGAAATATCTACACCGCCATCTCTATAAACATGGAAATATCTACACCGTCGTCTGTATAAACATTGAAATATCTACACCGCTGTCTGTATAAACATGGAAATATCTACACCGCGATCTGTATAAACATGGAAATATCTACACCGCGATCTCTATAAACATGGAAATATCTAAACCGCTATCTGTGTAAACATGGAAATATCTACACAGCTATCTCTATAAACATGGAAATATCTACACCGCCATCTGTATAAACATGGAAATACCTACAAAGTCATCTGTGTAAACATGGAAATATCTTCACAACCATCTGTATAAACATGGAAATATCTACACAGCCATCTGTATAAACCTGGAAATATCTGCACTGTCATCTATATAAACATGGAAATATCTACAGAGAACTCTGTATAAACATGGAAATATCGGCACAGCCATCTGTATAAACATGGAAATATCTACAACGCTATCTGTATAAACATGGAAATATCTACACCGCTATGTGTATTAACGTGGAAATATCTCCATTGCTATCTGTATAAACATGGACAAATCTCCACCGCAATATGTATAAACATGAAAATATCTACACTTCTATCTCTATAAACATGGAAGTATCTACACTGCCATCTGTACAAACATGGAAATAACTACACAGTCATCTGTAGAAACATGGAAATATCTACACCGCTATCTCTATAAACATGAAAATAACTACACCGCTATCTCTATAAACATGGAAATATCTACACCGCTAACTCCATCAACATGGAAATATACACACCGCCATCTCTTTAAACATGGAGGTATCTACAACGCCATCTACATAAACAAGAAAATATCTACACTGCCATCTATATAAACATGGAAATATCTACACCGCCATCTCTATAAACGTGGAAATATCTACACTGCCATTTGTAGAAAGATGGAAATATCTACACCGCCATCTGTATAAACGTGGAAATATCTACACCGCTATCTGTATAAACATGGAAATATCTACACCGCAATCTGTATAAACATGGAAATATCTGCACCGCTCTCTGTATAAATATGAAATATCTAAACCGCTATCTCTATAAAAGTGGAAATATCTACACTGCTATCTGTATAAACATGGAAATATCCTCACTGCTATCTCTATGAACATTGATATATCTACACCGCTATCTCTATAAACATGGAAATATCTACACCGCCATGTCTATAAACATGGAAATATGTACACCGTCATCTGTATAAACATGGAAATATCTATACCGCTATCTGTATAAACATGGAAGTATCTATACCGCGATCAGTATAAACATGGAAATATCTACACCGCGGTCTGTATAAAAATGGAAATATCTAAACCGCTATCTGTGTAAACATGGAAATATCTACACCGCTATCTCTATAAACATGGAAATATCTACACCGCCATGTCTATAAACATGGAAATATCTACACCGTCAGCTGTATAAACATGGAAATATCTACACCGCTATCTGTATAAACATGGAAATATCTATACCGCGATCTGTATGAACATGGAAATACCTACACTGCGATCTGTATAAACATGGAAATATCTAAACCGCTATCTGTGTAAACATGGAAATATCTACACAGCTATCTCTATAAACATGGAAATATCTACACCGCCATCTGTATAAACATGGAAATACCTACAAAGTCATCTGTAGAAACATGGAAATATCTACACAGCCATCTGTATAAACATGGAAATATCTACGCAGCCATCTGTATAAACCTGGAAATATCTGCACTGTCATCTATATAAACATGGAAATATCTACAGAGAACTCTGTATAAACATGGAAATATCGGCCCTGCCAAATGTATAAACATATAAATATCTACAACGCTATCTGTATAAACATGGAAATATCTACACCGCTATGTGTATTAACGTGGAAATATCTCCATTGCTATCTGTATAAACATGGACAAATCTCCAGCGCAATATGTATAAACATGAAAATATCTACACTTCTATCTCTATAAACATGGAAATATCTACACTGCCATCTGTACAAACATGGAAATATCTACACAGTCCTCTGTAGAAACATGGAAATATCTACACCGCTATCTCTATAAACATGGAAATAACTACACCGCTATCTCTATAAACATGGAAATATCTACACCGCTATCTCCATCAACATGGAAATATACACACAGCCATCTCTTTAAACATGGAGGTATCTACAACGCCATCTACATAAACAAGAAAATATCTACACTGCCATCTATATAAACATGGAAATATCTACACCGCCATCTCTATAAACATGGAAATATCTACACTGCCATTTGTAGAAAGATGGAAATATCTACACCGCCATCTGTATAAACGTGGAAATATCTACACCGCTATCTGTATAAACATGGAAATATCTACACCGCTATCTGTATAAACATGGAAATATCTACACCGCGATCTGTATAAACATGGAAATATCTACACCGCGATCTGTATAAACATGGAAATATCTACACCGCGATCTGTATAAACATGGAAATATCTAAACCGCTATCTGTGTAAACATGGAAATATCTACACCGCCATGTCTATAAACATGGAAATATCTACACAGCTATCTCTATAAACATGGAATTATCTACACTGCCATCTGTATAAACATGGAAATACCTACAAAGTCATCTGTATAAACATGGAAATATCTACACAGCCATCTGTATAAACATGGAAATATCTACAGAGCTATCTGTATAAACATGGAAATATCTACACCGCTATGTGTATTAACGTGGAAATATCTCCATTGCTATCTGTATAAACATGGACAAATCTCCACCGCAATATGTATAAACATGAAAATATCTACACTTCTATCTCTACAAACATGGAAATATCTACACTGCCATCTGTACAAACATGGAAAAATCTACACAGTCATCTGTAGAAATATGGAAATATCTACACCGCTATCTCTATAAACATGGAAATAACTACACCGCTATCTCTATAAACATGGAAATATCTACACCTCTATCTCCATCAACAAGGAAATATACACACCGCCATCTCTTTAAACATGGAGGTATCTACAAAGCGATCTACATAAACAAGAAAATATCTACACTGCCATCTATATAAACATGGAAATATCTACACTGCCATTTGTAGAAAGATGGAAATATCTACACCGCCATCTGTATAAACGTGGAAATATCTACACCGCTATCTGTATAAACATGGAAATATCTACACTGCGATCTGTATAAACATGGAAATATCTAAACCGCTATCTGTGTAAACATGGAAATATCTACACAGCTATCTCTATAAACATGGAAATATCTACACCGCCATCTGTATAAACATGGAAATACCTACAAAGTCATCTGTAGAAACATGGAAATATCTACACAGCCATCTGTATAAACATGGAAATATCTACGCAGCCATCTGTATAAACCTGGAAATATCTGCACTGTCATCTATATAAACATGGAAATATCTACAGAGAACTCTGTATAAACATGGAAATATCGGCCCTGCCAAATGTATAAACATATAAATATCTACAACGCTATCTGTATAAACATGGAAATATCTACACCGCTATGTGTATTAACGTGGAAATATCTCCATTGCTATCTGTATAAACATGGACAAATCTCCAGCGCAATATGTATAAACATGAAAATATCTACACTTCTATCTCTATAAACTTGGAAATATCTACACTGCCATCTGTACAAACATGGAAATATCTACACAGTCCTCTGTAGAAACATGGAAATATCTACACCGCTATCTCTATAAACATGGAAATAACTACACCGCTATCCCTATAAACATGGAAATAACTACACCGCTATCTCTATAAACATGGAAATATCTACACCGCTATCTCCATCAACATGGAAATATACACACAGCCATCTCTTTAAACATGGAGGTATCTACAACGCCATCTACATAAACAAGAAAATATCTACACTGCCATCTATATAAACATGGAAATATCTACACCGCCATCTCTATAAACATGGAAATATCTACACTGCCATTTGTAGAAAGATGGAAACATCTACACCGCCATCTGTATAAACGTGGAAATATCTACACCGCTATCTGTATAAACATGGAAATATCTACACCGCGATCTGTATAAACATGGAAATATCTACACCGCGATCTGTATAAACATGGAAATATCTAAACCGCTATCTGTGTAAACATGGAAATATCTACACCGCCATGTCTATAAACATGGAAATATCTACACAGCTATCTCTATAAACATGGAATTATCTACACTGCCATCTGTATAAACATGGAAATACCTACAAAGTCATCTGTATAAACATGGAAATATCTACACAGCCATCTGTATAAACATGGAAATATCTACAGAGCTATCTGTATAAACATGGAAATATCTACACCGCTATGTGTATTAACGTGGAAATATCTCCATTGCTATCTGTATAAACATGGACAAATCTCCACCGCAATATGTATAAACATGAAAATATCTACACTTCTATCTCTACAAACATGGAAATATCTACACTGCCATCTGTACAAACATGGAAAAATCTACAGAGTCATCTGTAGAAATATGGAAATATCTACACCGCTATCTCTATAAACATGGAAATAACTACACCGCTATCTCTATAAACATGGAAATATCTACACCTCTATCTCCATCAACAAGGAAATATACACACCGCCATCTCTTTAAACATGGAGGTATCTACAAAGCGATCTACATAAACAAGAAAATATCTACACTGCCATCTATATAAACATGGAAATATCTACACTGCCATTTGTAGAAAGATGGAAATATCTACACCGCCATCTGTATAAACGTGGAAATATCTACACCGCTATCTGTATAAACATGGAAATATCTACACTGCAATCTGTATAAACAAGGAAACATCTACACCGCTCTCTGTATAAATATGAAATATCTAAACCGCTATCTCTATAAAAGCGGAAATATCTACACTGCTATCTGTATAAACATGGAAATATCCTCACTGCTATCTCTGTGAACATTGATATATCTACACCGCTATCTCTATAAACATGGAAATATCTACACCGCCATCTCTATAAACATGGAAATATCTACACCGTCATCTGTATAAACCTGGAAATATCTACACCGCGATCTGTATAAACATGGAAATATCTACACCGCCATCTGTATAAACATGGAAATATCTACACCGCGATCTGTATAAACATGGAAATATCTAAACCGCTATCTGTGTAAACATGGAAATATCTACACAGCTATCTCTATAAAAACGGAAATATCTACACCGCCATCTGTATAAACATGGAAATACCTACAAAGTCATCTGTATAAACATGGAAATATCTACACAGCCATCTGTATAAACATGGAAATATCTACACAGCCATCTGTATAAACCTGGAAATATCTGACTGTCATCTATATAAACATGGAAATATCTACAGAGAACTCTGTATAAACATGGAAGTATCGGCCCAGCCATCTGTATAAACATATAAATATCTACAACGCTATCTGTATATACATGGAAATATCTACACCGCTATGTGTATTAACGTGGAAATATCTCCATTGCTATCTGTATAAACATGGACAAATCTCCACCGCCATATGTATAAACATGAAAATATCTACACTTCTATCTCTATTAACATGGAAATACCTACACTGTCATCTGTACAAACATGGAAATATCTACACAGTCATCTGTAGAAACATGGAAATATCTACACCGCTATCTCTATAAACATGGAAATAACTACACCGCTATCTCTATAAACATGGACATATCTACACCGCTATCTCCATCAACATGGAAATATACACACCGCCATCTCTTAAACATGGAGTTATCTACAACGCCATCTACATAAACAAGAAAATATCTACACTGCCATCTATATAAACATGGAAATATCTACACCGCCATCTCTATAAACATGGAAATACCTACACTGCCATTTGTAGAAAGATGGAAATACCTACACCGCCATCTGTATAAACGGGGAAATATCTACACCGCTATCTGTATAAACATGGAAATATCTACACCGCAATCTGTATAAACATGGAAATATCTACACCGCTCTCTCTATAAATATGAAATATCTAAACCGCTATCTCTATAAAAGTGGAAATATCTACACTGCTATCTGTATAAACATGGAAATATCCTCACTGCTATCTCTATGAACATTGATATATCTACACCGCTACCTCTATAAACATGGAATTATCTACACCGCCATCTCTATAAACATGGAAATACCTACACCGTCATCTGTATAAACATGGAAATATCTACACCGCTATCTGTATAAACATGGAAATATCTACACCGCGATCTCTATAAACATGGAAATATCTAAACCGCTATCTGTGTAAACATGGAAATATCTACACAGCTATCTCTATAAACATGGAAATATCTACACCGCCATCTGTATAAACATGGAAATACCTACAAAGTCATCTGTATAAACATGGAAATATCTACACAGCCATCTGTATAAACATGGAAATATCTACACAGCCATCTGAATAAACCTGGAAATATCTGCACTGTCATCTATATAAACATGGAAATATCTACAGAGAACTCTGTATAAACATGGAAATATCGGCACAGCCATCTGTATAAACATGGAAATAACTACAACGCTATCTGTATAAACATGGAAATATCTACACCGCTATGTGTATTAACGTGGAAATATCTCCATTGCTATCTGTATAAACATGGACAAATCTCCAACGCAATATGTATAAACATGAAAATATCTACACTTCTATCTCTATAAACATGGAAATATCTACACTGCCATCTGTACAAACATGGAAATATCTACACAGTCATCTGTAGAAACATGGAAATATCTACACCGCCATCTGTATAAACATGGAAATATCTACACCGCCATCTGTATAAACATGGAAATATCTACACCGCCATCTGTATAAACATGGAAATATCTACACCGCAATCTGTATAAACATGGAAATATCTACACCGCTCTCTGTATAAATATGAAATATCTAAACCGCTATTTCTATAAAAGTGGAAATATCTACACTGCTATCTGTATAAACATGGAAATATCCTCACTGCTATCTCTATGCACATTGATATATCTACAACGCTATCTCTATAAACATGGAAATATCTACACCGCCATCTCTATAAACATGGAAATATCTACACCGTCATCTGAATAAACATGGAAATATCTACACCGCTATCTGTATAAACATGGAAATATCTACACCGCGATCTGTATAAGCATGGAAATATCTACACCGCGATCTGTATAAACATGGAAATATCTAAACCGCTATCTGTGTAAACATGGAAATATCTACACAGCTATCTCTATAAACAAGAAATAACTACACCGCCATCTGTATAAACATGGAAATACCTACAAAGTCATCTGTATAAACATGGAAATATCTACACAGCCATCTGTATAAACATGGAAACAACTACACAGCCATCTGTATAAACCTGGAAATATCTGCACTGTCATCTATATAAACATGGAAATATCTACAGAGAACTCTGTATAAACATGGAAATATCGGCACAGCCATCTGTATAAACATGGAAATATCTACAACGCTATCCGTATAAACATGGAAATATCTACACCGCTATGTGTATTAACGTGGAAATATCTCCATTGCTATCTGTATAAACATGGACAAATCTCCACCGCAATATGTATAAACATGAAAATATCTACACTTCTACCTCTATTAACATGGAAATATCTACACTGTCATCTGTACAAACATGGAAATATCTACACAGTCATCTGTAGAAACATGGAAATATCTACACCGCTATCTCTATAAACATGGAAATAACTACACCGCTATCTCTATAAACATGGACATATCTACACCGCTATCTCCATCAACATGGAAATATACACACCGCCATCTCTTTAAACATGGAGGTATCTACAACGCCATCTACATAAACAAGAAAATATCTACACTGCCATCTATATAAACATGGAAATATCTACACCGCCATCTCTATCAACATGGAAATACCTACACTACCATTTGTAGAAAGATGGAAATATCTACACCGCCATCTGTATAAACGGGGAAATATCTACACCGCTATCTGTATAAACATGGAAATATCTACACCGCAATCTGTATAAACATGGAAATATCTACACCGCTCTCTGTATAAATATGAAATATCTAAACCGCTATCTCTATAAAAGTGGAAATATCTACACTGCTATCTGTATGAACATGGAAATATCCTCACTGCTATCTCCATGAACATTGATATATCTACACCGCCATCTCTATAAACATGGAAATATCTACACCGTCATCTGTATAAACATGGAAATATCTACACCGCTATCTGTATAAACATGGAAATATCTACACCGTGATCTGTATAAACATGGAAATATCTAAACCGCTATCTGTGTAAACATGGAAATATCTACACAGCTATCTCTATAAACATGGAAATATCTACACCGCCATCTGTATAAACATGGACATACCTACAAAGTCATCTGTATAAACATGGAAATATCTACACAGCCATCTGTATAAACATGGAAATATCTACACAGCCATCTGAATAAACCTGGAAATATCTGCACTGTCATCTATATAAACATGTAAATATCTTCAGAGAACTCTGTATAAACATGGAAATATCGGCACAGCCATCTGTATTAACATGGAAATATCTACAATGCTATCTGTATAAACATGGAAATATCTACACCGCTATGTGTATTAACGTGGAAATATCTCCATTGCTATCTGTATAAACATGGACAAATCTCCACCGCAATATGTATAAACATGAAAATATCTACACTTCTATCTCTATAAACATGAAAATATCTACACTGCCATCTGTACAAACATGGAAATATCTACACAGTCATCTGTAGAAACATGGAAATATCTACACCGCTATCTCTATAAACATGGAAATATCTACACCGCTATCTCCATCAACGTGGAAATATACACACCACCATCTCTTTTAACATGGAGTTATCTACAACGCCATCTACATAAACAAAAAAATATCTACACTGCCATCTATATAAACATGGAAATATCTACACCGCCATCTCTATAAACGTGGAAATATCTACACTGCCATTTGTAGAAAGATGGAAATATCTACACCGCCATCTGTATAAACGTGGAAATATCTACACCGCTATCTGTATAAACATGGAAATATCTACTCCGCAATCTGTATAAACATGGAAATATCTTCACCGCTCTCTGTATAAATATGAAATATCCAAACCGCTATCTCTATAAAAGTGGAAATATCTACACTGCTATCTGTATAAACATGGAAATATCCTCACTGCTATCTCTATGAACATTGATATATCTACACCGCTATCTGTATAAACATGGAAATATCTACACCGCCATCTCTATAAACATGGAAATATCTACACCGTCATCTGTATAAACATGGAAATATCTACACCGCTATCTGTATAAACATGGAAATAACTACACCGCGATCTGTATAAACATGGAAATATCTACACCGCGATCTGTATAAACATGGAAATATCTAAACCGCTATCTGTGTAAACATGGAAATATCTACACAGCTATCTCTATAAACATGGAAATATCTACACCGCCATCTGTATAAACATGGAAATACCTACAAAGTCATCTGTATAAACATGGAAATATCTACACAGCCATCTGTATAAACATGGAAATATCTACACAGCCATCTGTATAAACCTGGAAATATCTGCACTGTCATCTATATAAACATGGAAATATCTACAGAGAACTCTGTATAAACATGGAAATATCGGCACAGCCATCTGTATAAACATGGAAATATCTACAACGCTATCTGTATAAACATGGAAATATCTACACCGCTATGTGTATTAACGTGGAAATATCTCCATTGCTATCTGTATAAACATGGACAAATCTCCACCGCAATATGTATAAACATGAAAATATCTACACTTCTATCTCTATAAACATGGAAATATCTACACTGCCATCTGTACAAACATGGAAATATCTACACAGTCATCTGTAGAAACATGGAAATATCTACACCGCTATCTCTATAAACATGGAAATAACTACACCGCTATCTCTATAAACATGGAAATATCTACACCGCTATCTCCATCAACATGGAAATATACACACCGCCATCTCTTTAAACATGGAGGTATCTACAACGCCATCTACATAAACAAGAAAATATCTACACTGCCATCTATATAAACATGGAAATATCTACACCGCCATCTCTATAAGCATGGAAATATCTACACTGCCATTTGTAGAGAGATGGAAATATCTACACCGCCATCTGTATAAACTTGGAAATATATACATCGCTATCTGTATAAACATGGAAATATCTACACCGCAATCTGTATAAACATGGAAATATCTTCACCGCTCTCTGTATAAATATGAAATATCCAAACCGCTATCTCTATAAAAGTGGAAATATCTACACTGCTATCTGTATAAACATGGAAATATCCTCACTGCTATCTCTATGAACATTGATATATCTACACCGCTATCTGTATAAACATGGAAATATCTACACCGCCATCTCTATAAACATGGAAATATCTACACCGTCATCTGTATAAACATGGAAATATCTACACCGCTATCTGTATAAACATGGAAATAACTACACCGCGATCTGTATAAACATGGAAATATCTACACCGCGATCTGTATAAACATGGAAATATCTAAACCGCTATCTGTGTAAACATGGAAATATCTACACAGCTATCTCTATAAACATGGAAATATCTACACCGCCATCTGTATAAACATGGAAATACCTACAAAGTCATCTGTATAAACATGGAAATATCTACACAGCCATCTGTGTAAACATGGAAATATCTACACAGTCATCTGTATAAACCTGGAAATATCTGCACTGCCATCTACATAAACATGGAAATATCTACAGAGAACTCTGTATAAACATGGAAATATCGGCACAGCCATCTGTATAAACATGGAAATATCTACAACGCTATCTGTAGAAACATGGAAATATCTACACCGCTATCTCTATAAGCATGGAAATAACTACACCGCTATCTCTATAAACATGGAAATATCTACACCGCTATCTCCATCAACATGGAAATATACACACCGCCGTCTCTTTAAACATGGAGGTATCTACAACGCCATCTACATAAACAAGAAAATATCTACACTGCCATCTATATAAACATGGAAATATCTACACCGCCATCTCTATAAACATGGAAATATCTACACTGCCATTTGTAGAAAGATGGAAATATCTACACCGCCATCTTTATAAACGTGGAAATATCTACACCGCTATCTGTATAAACTTGGAAATATCTACACCGTAGTCTGTATAAAGATGGAAATATCTACACCGCTCTCTGTATAAATATGAAATATCTAAACCGCTATCTCTATAAAAGTGGAAATATCTACACTGCTATCTGTATAAACATGGAAATATCCTCACTGCTATCTCTATGAACATTGATAGATCTACACCGCTATCTCTATAAACATGGAAATATCTACACCGCCATCTCTATAAACATGGAAATATCTACACCGTCATCTGTATAAACATGGAAATATCTACACCGCTATCAGTATAAACATGGAAATAACTACACCGCGATCTGTATAAACATGGAAATATATACACCGCGATCTGTATAAACATGGAAATATCTAAACCGCTATCTGTGTAAACATGGAAATATCTACACAGCTATCTCTATAAACATGGAAATATCTACAGCGCCATCTGTATAAACATAGAAATACCTACAAAGTCATCTCTATAAACATGGAAATATCTACACAGCCATCTGTATAAACATGGAAATATCTACACAGCCATCTGTATAAACCTGGAAATATCTGCACTGTCATCTATATAAACATGGATATATCTACAGAGAACTCTGTATAAACATGGAAATATCGGCACAGCCATCTGTATAAACATGGAAATATCTACAACGCTATCTGTATAAACATGGAAATATCTACACCGCTATGTGTATTAACGTGGAAATATCTCCATTGCTATCTGTATAAACATGGACAAACCTCCACCGCAATATGTATAAACATGAAAATATCTACACTTCTATCTCTATAAACATGGAAATATCTACACTGCCGTCTGTACAAACATGGAAATATCTACACAGTCATCTGTAGAAACATGGAAATATCTACACCGCTATCCCTATGAACATGGAAATAACTACACCGCTATCTCTATAAACATGGAAATATCTACACCGCTATCTCCATCAACATGGAAATATACTCACCGCCATCTCTTTAAACATGGAGGTATCTACAACGCCATCTACATAAACAAGAAAATATCTACACTGCCATCTATATAAACATGGAAGTATCTACACCGCCATCTCTATAAACATGGAAATATCTACACTGCCATTTGTAGAAAGATGGAAATATCAACAACCGCCATCTGTATAAACGTGGAAATATCTATACCGCTATCTGTATAAACATGGAAATATCTACACCGCAATCTGTATAAACATGGAAATATCTACACCGCTCTCTGTATAAATATGAAATATCTAAACCGCTATCTCTATAAAAGTGGAAATATCTACACTGCTATCTGTATAAACATGGAAATATCCTCACTGCTATCTCTATGAACATTGCTATATCTACACCGCTATCTCTATAAACATGGCAATATCTACACCGCCATCTCTATAAACATGGAAATATCTACACCGTCATCTATATAAACATGGAAATATCTACACCGCTATCTGTATAAACATGGAAATATCTACACCACGATCTGTATAAACATAGAAATATCTACACCGCGATCTGTATAAACATGGAAATATCTAAACCAGTATCTGTGTAAACATGGAAATATCTACACAGCTATCTCTATAAACATGGAAATATCTACACCGCCATCTGTATAAACATGGAAATACCTACAAAGTCATCTGTATAAACATGGAAATATCTACACAGCCATCTGTATAAACATGGAAATATCTACACAGCCATCTGTATAAACCTGGAAGTATCTGCACTGTCATCTATATAAACATGGAAATATCTACAGAGAACTCTGTATAAACATGGAAATATCGGCACAGCCATCTGTATAAACATGGAAATATCTACAACGCTATCTGTATAAACATGGAAATATCTACACCGCTATGTGTATTAACGTGGAAATATCTCCATTGCTATCTGTATAAACATCGACAAATCTCCACCGCAATATGTATAAACATGAAAATATCTACACTTCTATCTCTATAAACATGGAAATATCTACACTGCCATCTGTACAAACATGGAAATATCTACACAGTCATCTGTAGAAACATGGAAATATCTACAGAGAACTCTGTATAAACATGGAAATATCGGCACAGACATCTGTATAAACATGGAAATATCTACAACGCTATCTGTATAAACATGGAAATATCTACACCGCTATGTGTATTAACGTGGAAATATCTCCATTGCTATCTGTATAAACATGGACAAATCTCCACCGCAATATGTATAAACATGAAAATATCTACACTTCTATCTCTATAAACATGGAAATATCTACACTGCCATCTGTACAAACATGGAAATATCTACACAGTCATCTGTAGAAACATGGAAATATCTACACCGCTATCTCTATAAACATGGAAATAACTACACCGCTATCTCTATAAACATGGAAATATCTACACCGCTATCTCCATCAACATGGAAATATACACACCGCCATCTCTTTAAACATGGAGGTATCTACAACGCCATCTACATAAACAGGAAAATATCTGCACTGCCATCTATACAAGCATGGAAATATCTACAACGCCATCTCTATAAACATGGAAATAACTACACTGCCATTTGTAGAAAGATGGAAATATCTACACCGCCATCTGTGTAAACGGGGAAATATCTACACCGCTATCTGTATAAACATGGAAATATCTACACCGCAATCTGTATAAACATGGAAATATCTACACCGCTCTCTGTATAAATATGAAATATCTAAACCGCTATCTCTATAAAAGTGGAAATATCTACACTGCTATCTGTATAAACATGGAAATATCCTCACTGCTATCTCTATGCACATTGATATATCTACACCGCTATCTCTATAAACATGGAAATATCTACACCGCCATCTCTATAAACATGGAAATATCTACACCGTCATCTGTATAAACATGGAAATATCTACACCGCTATCTGTATAAGCATGGAAATATCTACACCGCGATCTGTATAAACATGGAAATATCTACACCGCGATCTGTATAAACATGGAAATATCTAAACCGCTATCTGTGTAAACATGGAAATATCTACACAGCTATCTCTATATACATGGAAATATCTACACCTCCATCTGTATAAACATGGAAAAACCTACAAAGTCATCTGTATAAACATGGAAATATCTACACAGCCATCTGTGTAAACATGGAAATATCTACACAGCCATCTGTATAAACCTGGAAATATCTGCACTGTCATCTATATAAACATGGAAATATCTACAGAGAACTCTGTATAAACATGGAAATATCGGCACAGCCATCTGTATAAACATAGAAATATCTACAACGCTATCTGTATAAACATGGAAATATCTACACCGCTATGTGTATTAACGTGGAAATATCTCCATTGCTATCTGTGTAAACATGGACAAATCTCCACCGCAATATGTATAAACTTGAAAATATCTACACTTCTATCTCTATAAACATGGAAATATCTACACTGCCATCTGTACAAACATGGAAATATCTACACAGTCATCTGTAGAAACATGGAAATATCTACACCGCTATCTCTATAAACATGGAAATAACTACACCGCTATCTCTATAAACATGGAAATATCTACACCGCTATCTCCATCAACATGGAAATATACACACCGCCATCTCTTTAAACATGGAGGTATCTACAACGCCATCTACATAAACAAGAAAATATCTACACTGCCATCTATATAAACATGGAAATATCTACACCGCCATCTCTATAAACATGGAAATATCTACACTGCCATTTGTAGAAAGATGGAAATATCTACACCGCCATCTGTATAAACGTGGAAATATCTACACCGCTATCTGTATAAACATGGAAATATCTACACCGCAATCTGTATAAACATGGAAATATCTACACCGCTCTCTGTATAAATATGAAATATCTAAACCGCTATCTCTATAAAAGTGGAAATATCTACACTGCTATCTGTATAAACATGGAAATATCCTCACTGCTATCTCTATGCACATTGATATATCTACACCGCTATCTCTATAAACATGGAAATATCTACACCGCCATCTCTATAAACATGGTAATATCTACACCGTCGTCTGTATAAACATTGAAATATCTACACCGCTGTCTGTATAAACATGGAAATATCTACACCGCGATCTGCATAAACATGGAAATATCTACACCGCGATCTCTATAAACATGGAAATATCTAAACCGCTATCTGTGTAAACATGGAAATATCTACACAGCTATCTCTATAAACATGGAAATATCTACACCGCCGTCTGTATAAACATGGAAATACCTACAAAGTCATCTGTATAAACATGGAAATATCTTCACAGCCATCTGTATAAACATGGAAATATCTACACAGCCATCTGTATAAACCTGGAAATATCTGCACTGTCATCTATATAAACATGGAAATATCTACAGAGAACTCTGTATAAACATGGAAATATCGGCACAGCCATCTGTACAAACATGGAAATATCTACAACGCTATCTGTATAAACATGGAAATATCTACACCGCTATGTGTATTAACGTGGAAATATCTCCATTGCTATCTGTATAAACATGGACAAATCTCCACCGCAATATGTATAAACATGAAAATATCTACACTTCTATCTCTATAAACATGGAAGTATCTACACTGCCATCTGTACAAACATGGAAATAACTACACAGTCATCTGTAGAAACATGGAAATATCTACACCGCTATCTCTATAAACATGGAAGTAACTACACCGCTATGTCTATAAACATGGAAATATCTACACCGCTATCTCCATCAACATGGAAATATACACACCGCCATCTCTTTAAACATGGAGGTATCTACAACGCCATCTACATAAACAAGAAAATATCTACACTGCCATCTATATAAACATGGAAATATCTACACCGCCATCTCTATAAACGTGGAAATATCTACACTGCCATTTGTAGAAAGATGGAAATATCTACACCGCCATCTGTATAAACGTGGAAATATCTACACCGCTATCTGTATAAACATGGAAATATCTACACCGCAATCTGTATAAACATGGAAATATCTGCACCGCTCTCTGTATAAATATGAAATATCTAAACCGCTATCTCTATAAAAGTGGAAATATCTACATTGCTATCTGTATAAACATGGAAATATCCTCACTGCTATCTCTATGAACATTGATATATCTACACCGCTATCTCTATAAACATGGAAATATCTACACCGCCATGTCTATAAACATGGAAATATGTTCACCGTCATCTGTATAAACATGGAAATATCTATACCGCTATCTGTATAAACATGGAAGTATCTATACCGCGATCTGTATAAACATGGAAATATCTACACCGCGATCTGTATAAAAATGGAAATATCTAAACCGCTATCTGTGTAAACATGGAAATATCTACACCGCTATCTCTATAAACATGGAAATATCTACACCGCCATGTCTATAAACATGGAAATATCTACACCGTCAGCTGTATAAACATGGAAATATCTATACCGCTATCTGTATAAACATGGAAATATCTATACCGCGATCTGTATAAACATGGAAATATCTACACCGCGATCTGTATAAACATGGAAATATCTAAACCGCTATCTGTGTAAACATGGAAATATCTACACAGCTATCTCTATAAACATGGAAATATCTACACCGCCGTCTGTATAAACATGGAAATACCTACAAAGTCATCTGTAGAAACATGGAAATATCTACACAGCCATCTGTATAAACATGGAAATATCTACACAGCCATCTGTATAAACCTGGAAATATCTGCACTGTCATCTATATAAACATGGAAATATCTACAGAGAACTCTGTATAAACATGGAAATATCGGCCCAGCCAAATGTATAAACATATAAATATCTACAACGCTATCTGTATAAACATGGAAATATCTACACCGCTATGTGTATTAACGTGGAAATATCTCCATTGCTATCTGTATAAACATGGACAAATCTCCAGCGCAATATGTATAAACATGAAAATATCTACACTTCTATCTCTATAAACATGGAAATATCTACACTGCCATCTGTACAAACATGGAAATATCTACAGAGTCCTCTGTAGAAACATGGAAATATCTACACCGCTATCTCTATAAACATGGAAATAACTACACCGCTATCTCTATAAACATGGAAATATCTACACCGCTATCTCCATCAACATGGAAATATACACACCGCCATCTCTTTAAACATGGAGGTATCTACAACGCCATCTACATAAACAAGAAAATATCTACACTGCCATCTATATAAACATGGAAATATCTACACCGCCATCTCTATAAACATGGAAATATCTACACTGCCATTTGTAGAAAGATGGAAATATCTACACCGCCATCTGTATAAACGTGGAAATATCTACACCGCTATCTGTATAAACATGGAAATATCTACACCGCGATCTGTATAAACATGGAAATATCTACACCGCGATCTGTATAAACATGGAAATATCTACACCGCGATCTTTATAAACATGGAAATATCTACACCGCGATCTGTATAAACATGGAAATATCTAAACCGCTATCTGTGTAAACATGGAAATATCTACACAGCTATCTCTATAAACATGGAATTATCTACACTGCCATCTGTATAAACATGGAAATACCTACAAAGTCATCTGTATAAACATGGAAATATCTACACAGCCATCTGTATAAACATGGAAATATCTACACAGCCATCTGTATAAACCTGGAAATATCTGCACTGTCATCTATATAAACATGGAAATATCTACAGAAAACTCTGTATAAACATGGAAATATCGGCACAGCCATCTGTATAAACATGGAAATATCTACAACGCTATCTGTATAAACATGGAAATATCTACACCGCTATGTGTATTAACGTGGAAATATCTCCATTGCTATCTGTATAAACATGGACAAATCTCCACCGCAATATGTATAAACATGAAAATATCTACACCGCTATCTCTATAAACATGGAAATACCTACACCGCTATCTCTATAAACATGGAAATATCTACACCGCTATCTCCATCAACATGGAAATATACACACCGCCATCTCTTTAAACATGGAGGTATCTACAACGCCATCTACATAAACAAGAAAATATCTACACTGCCATCTATATAAACATGGAAATATCTACACCGCCATCTCTATAAACATGGAAATATCTACACTGCCATTTGTAGAAAGATGGAAATATCTACACCGCCATCTGTAGAAACGTGGAAATATCTACACCGCTATCTGTATAAACATGGAAATATCTACATCGCAATCTGTATAAACATGGAAATATCTACACCGCTCTCTGTATAAATATGAAATATCTAAACCGCTATCTCTATAAAAGTGGAAATATCTACGCTGCTATCTGTATAAACATGGAAATATCCTCACTGCTATCTCTATGAACATTGATATATCTACACCGCTATCTCTATAAACATGGAAATATCTACATCGCCATCTCTGTAAACATGGAAATATCTACCCGGTCGTCTGTATAAACATGGAAATATCTACACCGCTATCTGTATAAACATGGAAATATCTACACCGCGATCTGTATAAACATGGAAATATCTACACCGCGATCTGTATAAACATGGAATTATCTAAACCGCTATCTGTGTAAACATGGAAATATCTACACCGCTATCTCTATAAACATGGAAATATCTACACCGCCATGTCTATAAACATGGAAATATGTACACCGTCATCTGTATAAACATGGAAATATCTATACCGCCATCTGTATAAACATGGAAATATCTATACCGCGATCTGTATAAACATGGAAATATCTACACCGCGATCTGTATAAACATGGAAATATCTAAACCGCTATCTGTGTAAACATGGAAATATCTACACCGCTATCTCTATAAACATGGAAATATCTACACCGCCATGTCTATAAACATGGAAATATCTACACCGTCATCTGTATAAACACGGAAATATCTATACCGCTATCTGTATAAACATGGAAATATCTATACCGCGATCTGTATAAACATGGAAATATCTACACCGCGATCTGTATAAACATGGAAATATCTAAACCGCTATCTGTGTAAACATGGAAATATTTACACAGCTATCTCTATAAACATGGAAATATCTACACCGCCATCTGTATAAACATGGAAATACCTACAAAGTCATCTGTATAAACATGGAAATATCTACACAGCCATCGGTATAAACATGGAAATATCTACACAGCCATCTGTATAAACCTGGAAATATCTGCACTGTCATCTATATAAACATGGAAATATCTACAGAGAACTCTGTATAAACATGGAAATATCGGCACAGCCATCTGTATAAACATGGAAGTATCTACAATGCTATCTGTATAAACATGGAAATATCTACACCGCTATGTGTATTAACGTGGAAATATCTCCATTGCTATCTGTATAAACATGGACAAATCTCCACCGCAATATGTATAAACATGAAAATATCTACACTTCTATCTCTATAACCATGGAAATATCTACACTGCCATCTGTACAAACATGGAAAAATCTACAGAGTCATCTGTAGAAATATGGAAATATCTACACCGCTATCTCTATAAACATGGAAATAACTACACCGCTATCTCTATAAACATGGAAATATCTACACCTCTATCTCCATCAACAAGGAAATATACACACCGCCATCTCTTTAAACATGGAGGTATCTACAAAGCGATCTACATAAACAAGAAAATATCTACACTGCCATCTATATAAACATGGAAATATCTACACTGCCATTTGTAGAAAGATGGAAATATCTACACCGCCATCTGTATAAACGTGGAAATATCTACACCGCTATCTGTATAAACATGGAAATATCTACACTGCAATCTGTATAAACAAGGAAATATCTACACCGCTCTCTGTATAAATATGAAATATCTAAACCGCTATCTCTATAAAAGCGGAAATAACTACACTGCTATCTGTATAAACATGGAAATATCCTCACTGCTATCTCTATGAACATTGATATATCTACACCGCTATCTCTATAAACATGGAAATATCTACACCGCCATCTCTATAAACATGGAAATATCTACACCGTCATCTGTATAAACCTGGAAATATCTACACCGCGATCTGTATAAACATGGAAATATCTACACCGCTATCTGTATAAACATGGAAATATCTACACCGCGATCTGTATAAACATGGAAATATCTAAACCGCTATCTGTGTAAACATGGAAATATCTACACAGCTATCTCTATAAAAACGGAAATATCTACACCGCCATCTGTATAAACATGGAAATACCTACAAAGTCATCTGTATAAACCTGGAAATATCTACACAGCCATCTGTATAAACATGTTAATATCTACACAGCCATCTGTATAAACCTGGAAATATCTGACTGTCATCTATATAAACATGGAAATATCTACAGAGAACTCTGTATCAATATGGAAGTATCGGCCCAGCCATCTGTATAAACATATAAATATCTACAACGCTATCTGTATATACATGGAAATATCTACACCGCTATGTGTATTAACGTGGAAATATCTCCATTGCTATCTGTATAAACATGGACAAATCTCCACCGCAATATGTATAAACATGAAAATATCTACACTTCTATCTCTATAAACATGGAAATATCTACACTGCCATCTGTACAAACATGGAAATATCTACACTGTCCTCTGTACAAACATGGAAATATCTACACCGCTATCTCTATAAACATGGAAATAACTACACCGCTATCTCTATAAACATGGAAATATCTACACCGCTATCTCCATCAACATGGAAATATACACACCGCCATCTCTTTAAACATGGAGGTATCTACAACGCCATCTACATAAACAAGAAAATATCTACACTGCCATCTATATAAACATGGAAATATCTACACCGCCATCTCTATAAACATGGAAATACCTACACTGCCATTTGTAGAAAGATGGAAATATCTACACCGCCATCTGTATAAACGTGGAAATATCTACACCGCTATCTGTAAAAACATGGAAATATCTACACCGCAATCTGTATAAACGTGGAAATATCTACACCGCTCTCTGTATGAATATGAAATATCTAAACCGCTATCTCTATAAAAGTGGAAATATCTACACTGCTATCTGTATAAACATGGAAATATCCTCACTGCTATCTCTATGAACATTGATATATCTACACCGCTATCTCTATAAACATGTTAATATCTACACCGCCATCTCTATAAACATGGAAATATCTACACCGTCATCTGTATAAACCTGGAAATATCTACACCGCTCTCTGTATAAACATGGAAATATCTACACCGCGATCTGTATAAACATGGAAATATCTACACCGCGATCTGTATAAACATGGAAATATCTAAACCGCTATCTGTGTAAACATGGAAATATCTACACAGCTATCTCTATAAACATGCAATTATCTACACTGCCATCTTTATAAACATGGAAATACCTACAAAGTCATCTGTATAAACATGGAAATATCTACACAGCCATCTGTATAAACATGGAAATATCTACACAGCCATCTGTATAAACCTGGAAATATCTGCACTGTCATCTATATAAACATGGAAATATCTACAGAGAACTCTGTATAAACATGGAAATATCGGCACAGCCATCTGTATAAACATGGAAATATCTACAACGCTATCTGTATAAACATGGAAATATCTACACCGCTATGTGTATTAACGTGGAAATATCTCCATTGCTATCTGTATAAACATGGACAAATCTCCACCGCAATATGTATAAACATGAAAATATCTACACTTCTATCTCTATAAACATGGAAATATCTACACTGCCATCTGTACAAACATGGAAATATCTACACAGTCATCTGTAGAAACATGGAAATATCTACACCGCTATCTCTATAAACATGGAAATAACTACACCGCTATCTCTATAAACATGGAAATATCTACACCGCTATCTCCATCAACATGGAAATATACACACCGCCATCTCTTTAAACATGGAGGTATCTACAATGCCATCTACATAAACAAGAAAATATCTACACTGCCATCTATACAAGCATGGAAATATCTACACCGCCATCTCTATAAACATGGAAATACCTACACTGCCATTTGTAGAAAGATGGAAATATCTACACCGCCATCTGTGTAAACGGGGAAATATCTACACCGCTATCTGTATAAACATGGAAATATCTACACCGCAATCTGTATAAACATGGAAATATCTACACCGCTCTCTGTATAAATATGAAATATCTAAACCGCTATCTCTATAAAAGTGGAAATATCTACACTGCTATCTGTATAAACATGGAAATATCCTCACTGCTATCTCTATGAACATTGATATATCTACACCGCTATCTCTATAAACATGGAAATATCTACACCGCCATCTCTATAAACATGGAAATATCTACACCGTCATCTGTATAAACATTGAAATATCTACACCTCTGTCTGTATAAACATGGAAATATCTACACCGTGATCTGTATAAACATGGAAATATCTACACCGCGATCTCTATAAACATGGAAATATCTAAACCGCTATCTGTGTAAACATGGAAATATCTACACAGCTATCTCTATAAACATGGAAATATCTACACCGCCATCTGTATAAACATGGAAATACCTACAAAGTCATCTGTATAAACATGGAAATATCTTCACAGCCATCTGTATAAACATGGAAATATCTACACAGCCATCTGTATAAACCTGGAAATATCTGCACTGTCATCTATATAAACATGGAAATATCTACAGAGAGCTCTGTATAAACATGGAAATATCGGCACAGCCATCTGTATAAACATGGAAATATCTACAACGCTATCTGTATAAACATGGAAATATCTACACCGCTATGTGTATTAACGTGGAAATATCTCCATTGCTATCTGTATAAATATGGACAAATCTCCACCGCAATATGTATAAACATGAAAATATCTACACTTCTATCTCTATAAACATGGAAGTATCTACACTGCCATCTGTACAAACATGGAAATAACTACACAGTCATCTGTAGAAACATGGAAATATCTACACCGCTATCTCTATAAACATGGAAATAACTACACCGCTATCTCTATAAACATGGAAATATCTACACCGCTAACTCCATCAACATGGAAATATACACACCGCCATCTCTTTAAACATGGAGGTATCTACAACGCCATCTACATAAACAAGAAAATATCTACACTGCCATCTATATAAACATGGAAATATCTACACCGCCATCTCTATAAACGTGGAAATATCTACACTGCCATTTGTAGAAAGATGGAAATATCTACACCGCCATCTGTATAAACGTGGAAATATCTACACCGCTATCTGTATAAACATGGAAATATCTACACCGCAATCTGTATAAACATGGAAATATCTGCACCGCTCTCTGTATAAATATGAAATATCTAAACCGCTATCTCTATAAAAGTGGAAATATCTACACTGCTATTTGTATAAACATGGAAATATCCTCACTGCTATCTCTATGAACATTGATATATCTACACCGCTATCTCTATAAACATGGATATATCTACACCGCCATGTCTATAAACATGGAAATATGTACACCGTCATCTGTATAAACATGGAAATATGTATACCGCTATCTGTATAAACATGGAAGTATCTATACCGCGATCTGTATAAACATGGAAATATCTACACCGCGGTCTGTATAAAAATGGAAATATCTAAACCGCTATCTGTGTAAACATGGAAATATCTACACCGCTATCTCTATAAACATGGAAATATCTACACCGCCATGTCTATAAACATGGAAATATCTACACCGTCAGCTGTATAAACATGGAAATATCTATACCGCTATCTGTATAAACATGGAAATATCTATACCGCGATCTGTATGAACATGGAAATATCTACACTGCGATCTGTATAAACATGGAAATATCTAAACCGCTATCTGTGTAAACATGGAAATATCTACACAGCTATCTCTATAAACATGGAAATATCTACACCGCCATCTGTATAAACATGGAAATACCTACAAAGTCATCTGTAGAAACATGGAAATATCTACACAGCCATCTGTATAAACATGGAAATATCTACGCAGCCATCTGTATAAACCTGGAAATATCTGCACTGTCATCTATATAAACATGGAAATATCTACAGAGAACTCTGTATAAACATGGAAATATCGGCCCTGCCAAATGTATAAACATATAAATATCTACAACGCTATCTGTATAAACATGGAAATATCTACACCGCTATGTGTATTAACGTGGAAATATCTCCATTGCTATCTGTATAAACATGGACAAATCTCCAGCGCAATATGTATAAACATGAAAATATCTACACTTCTATCTCTATAAACATGGAAATATCTACACTGCCATCTGTACAAACATGGAAATATCTACAAAGTCCTCTGTAGAAACATGGAAATATCTACACCGCTATCTCTATAAACATGGAAATAACTACACCGCTATCTCTATAAACATGGAAATATCTACACCGCTATCAGTATAAACATGGAAATAACTACACCGCGATCTGTATAAACATGGAAATATATACACCGCGATCTGTATAAACATGGAAATATCTAAACCGCTATCTGTGTAAACATGGAAATATCTACACAGCTATCTCTATAAACATGGAAATATCTACAGCGCCATCTGTATAAACATAGAAATACCTACAAAGTCATCTCTATAAACATGGAAATATCTACACAGCCATCTGTATAAACATGGAAATATCTACACAGCCATCTGTATAAACCTGGAAATATCTGCACTGTCATCTATATAAACATGGATATATCTACAGAGAACTCTGTATAAACATGGAAATATCGGCACAGCCATCTGTATAAACATGGAAATATCTACAACGCTATCTGTATAAACATGGAAATATCTACACCGCTATGTGTATTAACGTGGAAATATCTCCATTGCTATCTGTATAAACATGGACAAACCTCCACCGCAATATGTATAAACATGAAAATATCTACACTTCTATCTCTATAAACATGGAAATATCTACACTGCCGTCTGTACAAACATGGAAATATCTACACAGTCATCTGTAGAAACATGGAAATATCTACACCGCTATCCCTATGAACATGGAAATAACTACACCGCTATCTCTATAAACATGGAAATATCTACACCGCTATCTCCATCAACATGGAAATATACTCACCGCCATCTCTTTAAACATGGAGGTATCTACAACGCCATCTACATAAACAAGAAAATATCTACACTGCCATCTATATAAACATGGAAGTATCTACACCGCCATCTCTATAAACATGGAAATATCTACACTGCCATTTGTAGAAAGATGGAAATATCAACAACCGCCATCTGTATAAACGTGGAAATATCTATACCGCTATCTGTATAAACATGGAAATATCTACACCGCAATCTGTATAAACATGGAAATATCTACACCGCTCTCTGTATAAATATGAAATATCTAAACCGCTATCTCTATAAAAGTGGAAATATCTACACTGCTATCTGTATAAACATGGAAATATCCTCACTGCTATCTCTATGAACATTGCTATATCTACACCGCTATCTCTATAAACATGGCAATATCTACACCGCCATCTCTATAAACATGGAAATATCTACACCGTCATCTATATAAACATGGAAATATCTACACCGCTATCTGTATAAACATGGAAATATCTACACCACGATCTGTATAAACATAGAAATATCTACACCGCGATCTGTATAAACATGGAAATATCTAAACCAGTATCTGTGTAAACATGGAAATATCTACACAGCTATCTCTATAAACATGGAAATATCTACACCGCCATCTGTATAAACATGGAAATACCTACAAAGTCATCTGTATAAACATGGAAATATCTACACAGCCATCTGTATAAACATGGAAATATCTACACAGCCATCTGTATAAACCTGGAAGTATCTGCACTGTCATCTATATAAACATGGAAATATCTACAGAGAACTCTGTATAAACATGGAAATATCGGCACAGCCATCTGTATAAACATGGAAATATCTACAACGCTATCTGTATAAACATGGAAATATCTACACCGCTATGTGTATTAACGTGGAAATATCTCCATTGCTATCTGTATAAACATCGACAAATCTCCACCGCAATATGTATAAACATGAAAATATCTACACTTCTATCTCTATAAACATGGAAATATCTACACTGCCATCTGTACAAACATGGAAATATCTACACAGTCATCTGTAGAAACATGGAAATATCTACAGAGAACTCTGTATAAACATGGAAATATCGGCACAGACATCTGTATAAACATGGAAATATCTACAACGCTATCTGTATAAACATGGAAATATCTACACCGCTATGTGTATTAACGTGGAAATATCTCCATTGCTATCTGTATAAACATGGACAAATCTCCACCGCAATATGTATAAACATGAAAATATCTACACTTCTATCTCTATAAACATGGAAATATCTACACTGCCATCTGTACAAACATGGAAATATCTACACAGTCATCTGTAGAAACATGGAAATATCTACACCGCTATCTCTATAAACATGGAAATAACTACACCGCTATCTCTATAAACATGGAAATATCTACACCGCTATCTCCATCAACATGGAAATATACACACCGCCATCTCTTTAAACATGGAGGTATCTACAACGCCATCTACATAAACAGGAAAATATCTGCACTGCCATCTATACAAGCATGGAAATATCTACAACGCCATCTCTATAAACATGGAAATAACTACACTGCCATTTGTAGAAAGATGGAAATATCTACACCGCCATCTGTGTAAACGGGGAAATATCTACACCGCTATCTGTATAAACATGGAAATATCTACACCGCAATCTGTATAAACATGGAAATATCTACACCGCTCTCTGTATAAATATGAAATATCTAAACCGCTATCTCTATAAAAGTGGAAATATCTACACTGCTATCTGTATAAACATGGAAATATCCTCACTGCTATCTCTATGCACATTGATATATCTACACCGCTATCTCTATAAACATGGAAATATCTACACCGCCATCTCTATAAACATGGAAATATCTACACCGTCATCTGTATAAACATGGAAATATCTACACCGCTATCTGTATAAGCATGGAAATATCTACACCGCGATCTGTATAAACATGGAAATATCTACACCGCGATCTGTATAAACATGGAAATATCTAAACCGCTATCTGTGTAAACATGGAAATATCTACACAGCTATCTCTATATACATGGAAATATCTACACCTCCATCTGTATAAACATGGAAAAACCTACAAAGTCATCTGTATAAACATGGAAATATCTACACAGCCATCTGTGTAAACATGGAAATATCTACACAGCCATCTGTATAAACCTGGAAATATCTGCACTGTCATCTATATAAACATGGAAATATCTACAGAGAACTCTGTATAAACATGGAAATATCGGCACAGCCATCTGTATAAACATAGAAATATCTACAACGCTATCTGTATAAACATGGAAATATCTACACCGCTATGTGTATTAACGTGGAAATATCTCCATTGCTATCTGTGTAAACATGGACAAATCTCCACCGCAATATGTATAAACTTGAAAATATCTACACTTCTATCTCTATAAACATGGAAATATCTACACTGCCATCTGTACAAACATGGAAATATCTACACAGTCATCTGTAGAAACATGGAAATATCTACACCGCTATCTCTATAAACATGGAAATAACTACACCGCTATCTCTATAAACATGGAAATATCTACACCGCTATCTCCATCAACATGGAAATATACACACCGCCATCTCTTTAAACATGGAGGTATCTACAACGCCATCTACATAAACAAGAAAATATCTACACTGCCATCTATATAAACATGGAAATATCTACACCGCCATCTCTATAAACATGGAAATATCTACACTGCCATTTGTAGAAAGATGGAAATATCTACACCGCCATCTGTATAAACGTGGAAATATCTACACCGCTATCTGTATAAACATGGAAATATCTACACCGCAATCTGTATAAACATGGAAATATCTACACCGCTCTCTGTATAAATATGAAATATCTAAACCGCTATCTCTATAAAAGTGGAAATATCTACACTGCTATCTGTATAAACATGGAAATATCCTCACTGCTATCTCTATGCACATTGATATATCTACACCGCTATCTCTATAAACATGGAAATATCTACACCGCCATCTCTATAAACATGGTAATATCTACACCGTCGTCTGTATAAACATTGAAATATCTACACCGCTGTCTGTATAAACATGGAAATATCTACACCGCGATCTGCATAAACATGGAAATATCTACACCGCGATCTCTATAAACATGGAAATATCTAAACCGCTATCTGTGTAAACATGGAAATATCTACACAGCTATCTCTATAAACATGGAAATATCTACACCGCCGTCTGTATAAACATGGAAATACCTACAAAGTCATCTGTATAAACATGGAAATATCTTCACAGCCATCTGTATAAACATGGAAATATCTACACAGCCATCTGTATAAACCTGGAAATATCTGCACTGTCATCTATATAAACATGGAAATATCTACAGAGAACTCTGTATAAACATGGAAATATCGGCACAGCCATCTGTACAAACATGGAAATATCTACAACGCTATCTGTATAAACATGGAAATATCTACACCGCTATGTGTATTAACGTGGAAATATCTCCATTGCTATCTGTATAAACATGGACAAATCTCCACCGCAATATGTATAAACATGAAAATATCTACACTTCTATCTCTATAAACATGGAAGTATCTACACTGCCATCTGTACAAACATGGAAATAACTACACAGTCATCTGTAGAAACATGGAAATATCTACACCGCTATCTCTATAAACATGGAAGTAACTACACCGCTATGTCTATAAACATGGAAATATCTACACCGCTATCTCCATCAACATGGAAATATACACACCGCCATCTCTTTAAACATGGAGGTATCTACAACGCGATCTACATAAACAAGAAAATATCTACACTGCCATCTATATAAACATGGAAATATCTACACCGCCATCTCTATAAACGTGGAAATATCTACACTGCCATTTGTAGAAAGATGGAAATATCTACACCGCCATCTGTATAAACGTGGAAATATCTACACCGCTATCTGTATAAACATGGAAATATCTACACCGCAATCTGTATAAACATGGAAATATCTGCACCGCTCTCTGTATAAATATGAAATATCTAAACCGCTATCTCTATAAAAGTGGAAATATCTACATTGCTATCTGTATAAACATGGAAATATCCTCACTGCTATCTCTATGAACATTGATATATCTACACCGCTATCTCTATAAACATGGAAATATCTACACCGCCATGTCTATAAACATGGAAATATGTTCACCGTCATCTGTATAAACATGGAAATATCTATACCGCTATCTGTATAAACATGGAAGTATCTATACCGCGATCTGTATAAACATGGAAATATCTACACCGCGATCTGTATAAAAATGGAAATATCTAAACCGCTATCTGTGTAAACATGGAAATATCTACACCGCTATCTCTATAAACATGGAAATATCTACACCGCCATGTCTATAAACATGGAAATATCTACACCGTCAGCTGTATAAACATGGAAATATCTATACCGCTATCTGTATAAACATGGAAATATCTATACCGCGATCTGTATAAACATGGAAATATCTACACCGCGATCTGTATAAACATGGAAATATCTAAACCGCTATCTGTGTAAACATGGAAATATCTACACAGCTATCTCTATAAACATGGAAATATCTACACCGCCGTCTGTATAAACATGGAAATACCTACAAAGTCATCTGTAGAAACATGGAAATATCTACACAGCCATCTGTATAAACATGGAAATATCTACACAGCCATCTGTATAAACCTGGAAATATCTGCACTGTCATCTATATAAACATGGAAATATCTACAGAGAACTCTGTATAAACATGGAAATATCGGCCCAGCCAAATGTATAAACATATAAATATCTACAACGCTATCTGTATAAACATGGAAATATCTACACCGCTATGTGTATTAACGTGGAAATATCTCCATTGCTATCTGTATAAACATGGACAAATCTCCAGCGCAATATGTATAAACATGAAAATATCTACACTTCTATCTCTATAAACATGGAAATATCTACACTGCCATCTGTACAAACATGGAAATATCTACAGAGTCCTCTGTAGAAACATGGAAATATCTACACCGCTATCTCTATAAACATGGAAATAACTACACCGCTATCTCTATAAACATGGAAATATCTACACCGCTATCTCCATCAACATGGAAATATACACACCGCCATCTCTTTAAACATGGAGGTATCTACAACGCCATCTACATAAACAAGAAAATATCTACACTGCCATCTATATAAACATGGAAATATCTACACCGCCATCTCTATAAACATGGAAATATCTACACTGCCATTTGTAGAAAGATGGAAATATCTACACCGCCATCTGTATAAACGTGGAAATATCTACACCGCTATCTGTATAAACATGGAAATATCTACACCGCGATCTGTATAAACATGGAAATATCTACACCGCGATCTGTATAAACATGGAAATATCTACACCGCGATCTTTATAAACATGGAAATATCTACACCGCGATCTGTATAAACATGGAAATATCTAAACCGCTATCTGTGTAAACATGGAAATATCTACACAGCTATCTCTATAAACATGGAATTATCTACACTGCCATCTGTATAAACATGGAAATACCTACAAAGTCATCTGTATAAACATGGAAATATCTACACAGCCATCTGTATAAACATGGAAATATCTACACAGCCATCTGTATAAACCTGGAAATATCTGCACTGTCATCTATATAAACATGGAAATATCTACAGAAAACTCTGTATAAACATGGAAATATCGGCACAGCCATCTGTATAAACATGGAAATATCTACAACGCTATCTGTATAAACATGGAAATATCTACACCGCTATGTGTATTAACGTGGAAATATCTCCATTGCTATCTGTATAAACATGGACAAATCTCCACCGCAATATGTATAAACATGAAAATATCTACACCGCTATCTCTATAAACATGGAAATACCTACACCGCTATCTCTATAAACATGGAAATATCTACACCGCTATCTCCATCAACATGGAAATATACACACCGCCATCTCTTTAAACATGGAGGTATCTACAACGCCATCTACATAAACAAGAAAATATCTACACTGCCATCTATATAAACATGGAAATATCTACACCGCCATCTCTATAAACATGGAAATATCTACACTGCCATTTGTAGAAAGATGGAAATATCTACACCGCCATCTGTAGAAACGTGGAAATATCTACACCGCTATCTGTATAAACATGGAAATATCTACATCGCAATCTGTATAAACATGGAAATATCTACACCGCTCTCTGTATAAATATGAAATATCTAAACCGCTATCTCTATAAAAGTGGAAATATCTACGCTGCTATCTGTATAAACATGGAAATATCCTCACTGCTATCTCTATGAACATTGATATATCTACACCGCTATCTCTATAAACATGGAAATATCTACATCGCCATCTCTGTAAACATGGAAATATCTACCCGGTCGTCTGTATAAACATGGAAATATCTACACCGCTATCTGTATAAACATGGAAATATCTACACCGCGATCTGTATAAACATGGAAATATCTACACCGCGATCTGTATAAACATGGAATTATCTAAACCGCTATCTGTGTAAATATGGAAATATCTACACCGCTATCTCTATAAACATGGAAATATCTACACCGCCATGTCTATAAACATGGAAATATGTACACCGTCATCTGTATAAACATGGAAATATCTATACCGCCATCTGTATAAACATGGAAATATCTATACCGCGATCTGTATAAACATGGAAATATCTACACCGCGATCTGTATAAACATGGAAATATCTAAACCGCTATCTGTGTAAACATGGAAATATCTACACCGCTATCTCTATAAACATGGAAATATCTACACCGCCATGTCTATAAACATGGAAATATCTACACCGTCATCTGTATAAACACGGAAATATCTATACCGCTATCTGTATAAACATGGAAATATCTATACCGCGATCTGTATAAACATGGAAATATCTACACCGCGATCTGTATAAACATGGAAATATCTAAACCGCTATCTGTGTAAACATGGAAATATTTACACAGCTATCTCTATAAACATGGAAATATCTACACCGCCATCTGTATAAACATGGAAATACCTACAAAGTCATCTGTATAAACATGGAAATATCTACACAGCCCTCGGTATAAACATGGAAATATCTACACAGCCATCTGTATAAACCTGGAAATATCTGCACTGTCATCTATATAAACATGGAAATATCTACAGAGAACTCTGTATAAACATGGAAATATCGGCACAGCCATCTGTATAAACATGGAAGTATCTACAATGCTATCTGTATAAACATGGAAATATCTACACCGCTATGTGTATTAACGTGGAAATATCTCCATTGCTATCTGTATAAACATGGACAAATCTCCACCGCAATATGTATAAACATGAAAATATCTACACTTCTATCTCTATAACCATGGAAATATCTACACTGCCATCTGTACAAACATGGAAAAATCTACAGAGTCATCTGTAGAAATATGGAAATATCTACACCGCTATCTCTATAAACATGGAAATAACTACACCGCTATCTCTATAAACATGGAAATATCTACACCTCTATCTCCATCAACAAGGAAATATACACACCGCCATCTCTTTAAACATGGAGGTATCTACAAAGCGATCTACATAAACAAGAAAATATCTACACTGCCATCTATATAAACATGGAAATATCTACACTGCCATTTGTAGAAAGATGGAAATATCTACACCGCCATCTGTATAAACGTGGAAATATCTACACCGCTATCTGTATAAACATGGAAATATCTACACTGCAATCTGTATAAACAAGGAAATATCTACACCGCTCTCTGTATAAATATGAAATATCTAAACCGCTATCTCTATAAAAGCGGAAATAACTACACTGCTATCTGTATAAACATGGAAATATCCTCACTGCTATCTCTATGAACATTGATATATCTACACCGCTATCTCTATAAACATGGAAATATCTACACCGCCATCTCTATAAACATGGAAATATCTACACCGTCATCTGTATAAACCTGGAAATATCTACACCGCGATCTGTATAAACATGGAAATATCTACACCGCTATCTGTATAAACATGGAAATATCTACACCGCGATCTGTATAAACATGGAAATATCTAAACCGCTATCTGTGTAAACATGGAAATATCTACACAGCTATCTCTATAAAAACGGAAATATCTACACCGCCATCTGTATAAACATGGAAATACCTACAAAGTCATCTGTATAAACCTGGAAATATCTACACAGCCATCTGTATAAACATGTTAATATCTACACAGCCATCTGTATAAACCTGGAAATATCTGACTGTCATCTATATAAACATGGAAATATCTACAGAGAACTCTGTATCAATATGGAAGTATCGGCCCAGCCATCTGTATAAACATATAAATATCTACAACGCTATCTGTATATACATGGAAATATCTACACCGCTATGTGTATTAACGTGGAAATATCTCCATTGCTATCTGTATAAACATGGACAAATCTCCACCGCAATATGTATAAACATGAAAATATCTACACTTCTATCTCTATAAACATGGAAATATCTACACTGCCATCTGTACAAACATGGAAATATCTACACTGTCCTCTGTACAAACATGGAAATATCTACACCGCTATCTCTATAAACATGGAAATAACTACACCGCTATCTCTATAAACATGGAAATATCTACACCGCTATCTCCATCAACATGGAAATATACACACCGCCATCTCTTTAAACATGGAGGTATCTACAACGCCATCTACATAAACAAGAAAATATCTACACTGCCATCTATATAAACATGGAAATATCTACACCGCCATCTCTATAAACATGGAAATACCTACACTGCCATTTGTAGAAAGATGGAAATATCTACACCGCCATCTGTATAAACGTGGAAATATCTACACCGCTATCTGTAAAAACATGGAAATATCTACACCGCAATCTGTATAAACGTGGAAATATCTACACCGCTCTCTGTATGAATATGAAATATCTAAACCGCTATCTCTATAAAAGTGGAAATATCTACACTGCTATCTGTATAAACATGGAAATATCCTCACTGCTATCTCTATGAACATTGATATATCTACACCGCTATCTCTATAAACATGTTAATATCTACACCGCCATCTCTATAAACATGGAAATATCTACACCGTCATCTGTATAAACCTGGAAATATCTACACCGCTCTCTGTATAAACATGGAAATATCTACACCGCGATCTGTATAAACATGGAAATATCTACACCGCGATCTGTATAAACATGGAAATATCTAAACCGCTATCTGTGTAAACATGGAAATATCTACACAGCTATCTCTATAAACATGCAATTATCTACACTGCCATCTGTATAAACATGGAAATACCTACAAAGTCATCTGTATAAACATGGAAATATCTACACAGCCATCTGTATAAACATGGAAATATCTACACAGCCATCTGTATAAACCTGGAAATATCTGCACTGTCATCTATATAAACATGGAAATATCTACAGAGAACTCTGTATAAACATGGAAATATCGGCACAGCCATCTGTATAAACATGGAAATATCTACAACGCTATCTGTATAAACATGGAAATATCTACACCGCTATGTGTATTAACGTGGAAATATCTCCATTGCTATCTGTATAAACATGGACAAATCTCCACCGCAATATGTATAAACATGAAAATATCTACACTTCTATCTCTATAAACATGGAAATATCTACACTGCCATCTGTACAAACATGGAAATATCTACACAGTCATCTGTAGAAACATGGAAATATCTACACCGCTATCTCTATAAACATGGAAATAACTACACCGCTATCTCTATAAACATGGAAATATCTACACCGCTATCTCCATCAACATGGAAATATACACACCGCCATCTCTTTAAACATGGAGGTATCTACAATGCCATCTACATAAACAAGAAAATATCTACACTGCCATCTATACAAGCATGGAAATATCTACACCGCCATCTCTATAAACATGGAAATACCTACACTGCCATTTGTAGAAAGATGGAAATATCTACACCGCCATCTGTGTAAACGGGGAAATATCTACACCGCTATCTGTATAAACATGGAAATATCTACACCGCAATCTGTATAAACATGGAAATATCTACACCGCTCTCTGTATAAATATGAAATATCTAAACCGCTATCTCTATAAAAGTGGAAATATCTACACTGCTATCTGTATAAACATGGAAATATCCTCACTGCTATCTCTATGAACATTGATATATCTACACCGCTATCTCTATAAACATGGAAATATCTACACCGCCATCTCTATAAACATGGAAATATCTACACCGTCATCTGTATAAACATTGAAATATCTACACCTCTGTCTGTATAAACATGGAAATATCTACACCGTGATCTGTATAAACATGGAAATATCTACACCGCGATCTCTATAAACATGGAAATATCTAAACCGCTATCTGTGTAAACATGGAAATATCTACACAGCTATCTCTATAAACATGGAAATATCTACACCGCCATCTGTATAAACATGGAAATACCTACAAAGTCATCTGTATAAACATGGAAATATCTTCACAGCCATCTGTATAAACATGGAAATATCTACACAGCCATCTGTATAAACCTGGAAATATCTGCACTGTCATCTATATAAACATGGAAATATCTACAGAGAGCTCTGTATAAACATGGAAATATCGGCACAGCCATCTGTATAAACATGGAAATATCTACAACGCTATCTGTATAAACATGGAAATATCTACACCGCTATGTGTATTAACGTGGAAATATCTCCATTGCTATCTGTATAAATATGGACAAATCTCCACCGCAATATGTATAAACATGAAAATATCTACACTTCTATCTCTATAAACATGGAAGTATCTACACTGCCATCTGTACAAACATGGAAATAACTACACAGTCATCTGTAGAAACATGGAAATATCTACACCGCTATCTCTATAAACATGGAAATAACTACACCGCTATCTCTATAAACATGGAAATATCTACACCGCTAACTCCATCAACATGGAAATATACACACCGCCATCTCTTTAAACATGGAGGTATCTACAACGCCATCTACATAAACAAGAAAATATCTACACTGCCATCTATATAAACATGGAAATATCTACACCGCCATCTCTATAAACGTGGAAATATCTACACTGCCATTTGTAGAAAGATGGAAATATCTACACCGCCATCTGTATAAACGTGGAAATATCTACACCGCTATCTGTATAAACATGGAAATATCTACACCGCAATCTGTATAAACATGGAAATATCTGCACCGCTCTCTGTATAAATATGAAATATCTAAACCGCTATCTCTATAAAAGTGGAAATATCTACACTGCTATCTGTATAAACATGGAAATATCCTCACTGCTATCTCTATGAACATTGATATATCTACACCGCTATCTCTATAAACATGGAAATATCTACACCGCCATGTCTATAAACATGGAAATATGTACACCGTCATCTGTATAAACATGGAAATATGTATACCGCTATCTGTATAAACATGGAAGTATCTATACCGCGATCTGTATAAACATGGAAATATATACACCGCGGTCTGTATAAAAATGGAAATATCTAAACCGCTATCTGTGTAAACATGGAAATATCTACACCGCTATCTCTATAAACATGGAAATATCTACACCGCCATGTCTATAAACATGGAAATATCTACACCGTCAGCTGTATAAACATGGAAATATCTATACCGCTATCTGTATAAACATGGAAATATCTATACCGCGATCTGTATGAACATGGAAATATCTACACTGCGATCTGTATAAACATGGAAATATCTAAACCGCTATCTGTGTAAACATGGAAATATCTACACAGCTATCTCTATAAACATGGAAATATCTACACCGCCATCTGTATAAACATGGAAATACCTACAAAGTCATCTGTAGAAACATGGAAATATCTACACAGCCATCTGTATAAACATGGAAATATCTACGCAGCCATCTGTATAAACCTGGAAATATCTGCACTGTCATCTATATAAACATGGAAATATCTACAGAGAACTCTGTATAAACATGGAAATATCGGCCCTGCCAAATGTATAAACATATAAATATCTACAACGCTATCTGTATAAACATGGAAATATCTACACCGCTATGTGTATTAACGTGGAAATATCTCCATTGCTATCTGTATAAACATGGACAAATCTCCAGCGCAATATGTATAAACATGAAAATATCTACACTTCTATCTCTATAAACATGGAAATATCTACACTGCCATCTGTACAAACATGGAAATATCTACAAAGTCCTCTGTAGAAACATGGAAATATCTACACCGCTATCTCTATAAACATGGAAATAACTACACCGCTATCTCTATAAACATGGAAATATCTACACCGCTATCTCCATCAACATGGAAATATACACACAGCCATCTCTTTAAACATGGAGGTATCTACAACGCCATCTACATAAACAAGAAAATATCTACACTGCCATCTATATAAACATGGAAATATCTACACCGCCATCTCTATAAACATGGAAATATCTACACTGCCATTTGTAGAAAGATGGAAATATCTACACCGCCATCTGTATAAACGTGGAAATATCTACACCGCTATCTGTATAAACATGGAAATATCTACACCGCTATCTGTATAAACATGGAAATATCTACACCGCGATCTGTATAAACATGGAAATATCTACACCGCGATCTGTATAAACATGGAAATATCTACACCGCGATCTGTATAAACATGTAAATATCTAAACCGCTATCTGTGTAAACATGGAAATATCTACACCGCCATGTCTATAAACATGGAAATATCTACACAGCTATCTCTATAAACATGGAATTATCTACACTGCCATCTGTATAAACATGGAAATACCTACAAAGTCATCTGTATAAACATGGAAATATCTACACAGTCATCTGTATAAACATGGAAATATCTACAGAGCTATCTGTATAAACATGGAAATATCTACACCGCTATGTGTATTAACGTGGAAATATCTCCATTGCTATCTGTATAAACATGGACAAATCTCCACCGCAATATGTATAAACATGAAAATATCTACACTTCCATCTCTACAAACATGGAAATATCTACACTGCCATCTGTACAAACATGGAAAAATCTACAGAGTCATCTGTAGAAATATGGAAATATCTACACCGCTATCTCTATAAACATGGAAATAACTACACCGCTATCTCTATAAACATGGAAATATCTACACCTCTATCTCCATCAACAAGGAAATATACACACCGCCATCTCTTTAAACATGGAGGTATCTACAAAGCAATCTACATAAACAAGAAAATATCTACACTGCCATCTATATAAACATGGAAATATCTACACTGCCATTTGTAGAAAGATGGAAATATCTACACCGCCATCTGTATAAACGTGGAAATATCTACACCGCTATCTGTATAAACATGGAAATATCTACAGGGCCATCTGTATAAACAAGGAAATATCTACACCGCTCTCTGTATAAATATGAAATATCTAAACCGCTATCTCTATAAAAGCGGAAATATCTACACTGCTATCTGTATAAACATGGAAATATCCTCACTGCTATCTCTATGAACATTGATATATCTACACCGCTATCTCTATAAACATGGAAATATCTACACCGCCATCTCTATAAACATGGAAATATCTACACCGTCATCTGTATAAACCTGGAAATATCTACACCGCGATCTGTATAAACATGGAAATATCTACACCGCTATCTGTATAAACATGGAAATATCTACACCGCGATCTGTATAAACATGGAAATATCTAAACCGCTATCTGTGTAAACATGGAAATATCTACACAGCTATCTCTATAAAAACGGAAATATCTACACCGCCATCTGTATAAACATGGAAATACCTACAAAGTCATCTGTATAAACATGGAAATATCTACACAGCCATCTGTATAAACATGGAAATATCTACACAGCCATCTGTATAAACCTGGAAATATCTGACTGTCATCTATATAAACATGGAAATATCTACAGAGAACTCTGTATAAACATGGAAGTATCGGCCCAGCCATCTGTATAAACATATAAATATCTACAACGCTATCTGTATATACATGGAAATATCTACACCGCTATGTGTATTAACGTGGAAATATCTCCATTGCTATCTGTATAAACATGGACAAATCTCCACCGCAATATGTATAAACATGAAAATATCTACACTTCTATCTCTATAAACATGGAAATATCTACACTGCCATCTGTACAAACATGGAAATATCTACACTGTCCTCTGTACAAACATGGAAATATCTACACCGCTATCTCTATAAACATGGAAATAACTACACCGCTATCTCTATAAACATGGAAATATCTACACCGCTATCTCCATCAACATGGAAATATACACACCGCCATCTCTTTAAACATGGAGGTATCTACAACGCCATCTACATAAAGAAGAAAATATCTACACTGCCATCTATTTAAACATGGAAATATCTACACCGCCATCTCTATAAACATGGAAATACCTACACTGCCATTTGTAGAAAGATGGAAATATCTACACCGCCATCTGTATAAACGTGGAAATATCTACACCGCTATCTGTATAAACATGGAAATACCTACACCGCAATCTGTATAAACGTGGAAATATCTACACCGCTCTCTGTATAAATATGAAATATCTAAACCGCTATCTCTATAAAAGTGGAAATATCTACACTGCTATCTGTATAAACATGGAAATATCCTCACTGCTATCTCTATGAACATTGATATATCTACACCGCTATCTCTATAAACATGTTAATATCTACACCGCCATCTCTATAAACATGGAAATATCTACACCGTCATCTGTATAAACATGGAAATATCTACACAGCTCTCTGTATAAACATGGAAATATCTACACCGCGATCTGTATAAACATGGAAATATCTACACCGCGATCTGTATAAACATGGAAATATCTAAACCACTATCTGTGTAAACATGGAAATATCTACACAGCTATCTCTATAAACATGCAATTATCTACACTGCCATCTGTATAAACATGGAAATACCTACAAAGTCATCTGTATAAACATGGAAATATCTACACAGCCATCTGTATAAACATGGAAATATCTACACAGCCATCTATATAAACCTGGAAATATCTGCACTGTCATCTATATAAACATGGAAATATCTACAGAGACCTCTGTATAAACATGGAAATATCGGCACAGCCATCTGTATAAACATGGAAATATCTACAACGCTATCTGTATAAACATGGAAATATCTACACCGCTATGTGTATTAACGTGGAAATATCTCCATTGCTATCTGTATAAACATGGACAAATCTCCACCGCAATATGTATAAACATGAAAATATCTACACTTCTATCTCTATAAACATGGAAATATCTACACTGCCATCTGTACAAACATGGAAATATCTACACAGTCATCTGTAGAAACATGGAAATATCTACACCGCTATCTCTATAAACATGGAAATAACTACACCGCAATCTCTATAAACATGGAAATATCTACACCGTTATCTCCATCAACATGGAAATATACACACCGCCATCTCTTTAAACATGGAGGTATCTACAACGCCATCTACATAAACAAGAAAATATCTACACTGCCATCTATACAAGCATGGAAATATCTACACCGCCATCTCTATAAACATGGAAATACCTACACTGCTATTTGTAGAAAGATGGAAATATCTACACCGCCATCTGTGTAAACGGGGAAATATCTACACCGCTATCTGTATAAACATGGAAATATCTACACCGCAATCTGTATAAACATGGAAATATCTACACCGCTCTCTGTATAAATATGAAATATCTAAACCGCTATCTCTATAAAAGTGGAAATATCTACACTGCTATCTGTATAAACATGGAAATATCCTCACTGCTATCTCTATGAACATTGATATATCTACACCGCTATCTCTATAAACATGGAAATATCTACACCGCCATCTCTATAAACATGGAAATATCTACACCGTCGTCTGTATAAACATTGAAATATCTACACCGCTGTCTGTATAAACATGGAAATATCTACACCGCGATCTGTATAAACATGGAAATATCTACACCGCGATCTCTATAAACATGGAAATATCTAAACCGCTATCTGTGTAAACATGGAAATATCTACACAGCTATCTCTATAAACATGGAAATATCTACACCGCCATCTGTATAAACATGGAAATACCTACAAAGTCATCTGTATAAACATGGAAATATCTTCACAGCCATCTGTATAAACATGGAAATATCTACACAGCCATCTGTATAAACCTGGAAATATCTGCACTGTCATCTATATAAACATGGAAATATCTACAGAGAACTCTGTATAAACATGGAAATATCGGCACAGTCATCTGTATAAACATGGAAATATCTACAACGCTATCTGTATAAACTTGGAAATATCTACACCGCTATGTGTATTAACGTGGAAATATCTCCATTGCTATCTGTATAAACATGGACAAATCTCCACCGCAATATGTATAAACATGAAAATATCTACACTTCTATCTCTATAAACATGGAAGTATCTACACTGCCATCTGTACAAACATGGAAATAACTACACAGTCATCTGTAGAAACATGGAAATATCTACACCGCTATCTCTATAAACATGGAAATAACTACACCGCTATCTCTATAAACATGGAAATATCTACACCGCTAACTCCATCAACATGGAAATATACACACCGCCATCTGTTTAAACATGGAGGTATCTACAACGCCATCTACATAAACAAGAAAATATCTACACTGCCATCTATATAAACATGGAAATATCTACACCGCCATCTCTATAAACGTGGAAATATCTACACTGCCATTTGTAGAAAGATGGAAATATCTACACCGCCATCTGTATAAACGTGGAAATATCTACACCGCTATCTGTATAAACATGGAAATATCTACACCGCAATCTGTATAAACATGGAAATATCTGCACCGCTCTCTGTATAAATATGAAATATCTAAACCGCTATCTCTATAAAAGTGGAAATATCTACACTGCTATCTGTATAAACATGGAAATATCCTCACTGCTATCTCTATGAACATTGATATGTCTACACCGCTATCTCTATAAACATGGAAATATCTACACCGCCATGTCTATAAACATGGAAATATGTACACCGTCATCTGTATAAACATGGAAATATCTATACCGCTATCTGTATAAACATGGAAGTATCTATACCACGATCTGTATAAACATGGAAATATCTACACCGCGGTCTGTATAGAAATGGAAATATCTAAACCGCTATCTGTGTAAACATGGAAATATCTACACCGCTATCTCTATAAACATGGAAATATCTACACCGCCATGTCTATAAACATGGAAATATCTACACCGTCAGCTGTATAAACATGGAAATATCTATACCGCTATCTGTATAAACATGGAAATATCTATACCGCGATCTGTATGAACATGGAAATATCTACACTGCGATCTGTATAAACATGGAAATATCTAAACCGCTATCTGTGTAAACATGGAAATATCTACACAGCTATCTCTATAAACATGGAAATATCTACACCGCCATCTGTATAAACATGGAAATACCTACAAAGTCATCTGTAGAAACATGGAAATATCTACACAGCCATCTGTATAAACATGGAAATATCTACACAGCCATCTGTATAAACCTGGAAATATCTGCACTGTCATCTATATAAACATGGAAATATCTACAGAGAACTCTGTATAAACATGGAAATATCGGCCCTGCCAAATGTATAAACATATAAATATCTACAACGCTATCTGTATAAACATGGAAATATCTACACCGCTATGTGTATTAACGTGGAAATATCTCCATTGCTATCTGTATAAACATGGACAAATCTCCAGCGCAATATGCATAAACATGAAAATATCTACACTTCTATCTCTATAAACATGGAAATATCTACACTGCCATCTGTACAAACATGGAAATATCTACACAGTCCTCTGTAGAAACATGGAAATATCTACACCGCTATCTCTATAAACATGGAAATAACTACACCGCTATCTCTATAAACATGGAAATATCTACACCGCTATCTCCATCAACATGGAAATATACACACAGCCATCTATTTAAACATGGAGGTATCTACAACGCCATCTACATAAACAAGAAAATATCTACACTGCCATCTATATAAACATGGAAATATCTACACCGCCATCTCTATAAACATGGAAATATCTACACTGCCATTTGTAGAAAGATGGAAATATCTACACCGCCATCTGTATAAACGTGGAAATATCTACACCGCTATCTGTATAAACATGGAAATATCTACACCGCTATCTGTATAAACATGGAAATATATACACCGCGATCTGCATAAACATGGAAATATCTACACCGCGATCTGTATAAACATGGAAATATCTACACCGCGATCTGTATAAACATGGAAATATCTAAACCGCTATCTGTGTAAACATGGAAATATCTACACCGCCATGTCTATAAACATGGAAATATCTACACAGCTATCTCTATAAACATGGAATTATCTACACTGCCATCTGTATAAACATGGAAATACCTACAAAGTCATCTGTATAAACATGGAAATATCTACACAGCCATCTGTATAAACATGGAAATATCTACACAGCCATCTGTATAAACCTGGAAATATCTGCACTGTCATCTATATAAACATGGAAATATCTACAGAGAACTCTGCATAAACATGGAAATATCGGCACAGCCATCTGTATAAACATGGAAATATCTACAATGCTATCTGTATAAACATGGAAATATCTACACCGCTATGTGTATTAACGTGGAAATATCTCCATTGCTATCTGTATAAACATGGACAAATCTCCACCGCAATATGTATAAACATGAAAATATCTACACCGCTATCTCTATAAGCATGGAAATACCTACACCGCTATCTCTATAAACATGGAAATATCTACACCGCTATCTCCATCAACATGGAAATATACACACCGCCATCTCTTTAAACATGGAGGTATCTACAACGCCATCTACATAAACAAGAAAATATCTACACTGCCATCTATATAAACATGGAAATATCTACACCGCCATCTCTATAAACATGGAAATATCTACACTGCCATTTGTAGAAAGATGGAAATATCTACACCGCCATCTGTATAAACGTGGAAATATCTACACCGCTATCTGTATAAACATGGAAATATCTACACCGCAATCTGTGTAAACATGGAAATATCTACACCGCTCTCTGTATAAATATGAAATATCTAAACCGCTATCTCTATAAAAGTGGAAATATCTACGCTGCTATCTGTATAAACATGGAAATATCCTCACTGCTATCTCTATGAACATTGATATATCTACACCGCTATCTCTATAAACATGGAAATATCTACATCGCCATCTCTATAAACATGGAAATATCTACCCCGTCGTCTGAATAAACATGGAAATATCTACACCGCTATCTGTATAAACATGGAAATATCTACACCGCGATCTGTATAAACATGGAAATATCTACACCGCGATCTGTATAAACATGGAATTATCTAAACCGCTATCTGTGTAAACATGGAAATATCTACACCGCTATCTCTATAAACATGGAAATATCTACACCGCCATGTCTATAAACATGGAAATATGTACACCGTCATCTGTATAAACATGGAAATATCTATACCGCCATCTGTATAAACATGGAAATATCTATACCGCGATCTGTATAAACATGGAAATATCTACACCGCGATCTGTATAAACATGGAAATATCTAAACCGCTATCTGTGTAAACATGGAAATATCTACACCGCTATCTCTATAAACATGGAAATATCTACACCGCCATGTGTATAAACATGGAAATATCTACACCGTCATCTGTATAAACATGGAAATATCTATACCGCGATCTGTATAAACATGGAAATATCTATACCGCGATGTGTATAAACATGGAAATATCTACACCGCGATCTGTATAAACATGGAAATATCTAAACCGCTATCTGTGTAAACATGGAAATATTTACACAGCTATCTCTATAAACATGGAAATATCTACACCGCCATCTGTATAAACATGGAAATACCTACAAAATCATCTGTATAAACATGCAAATATCTACACAGCCATCGGTATAAACATGGAAATATCTACACAGCCATCTGTATAAACCTGGAAATATCTGCACTGTCATCTATATAAACGTGGAAATATCTACAGAGAACTCTGTATAAACATGGAAATATCAGCACAGCCATCTGTATAAACATGGAAATATCTACAACGCTATCTGTATAAACATGGAAATATCTACACCGCTATGTGTATTAACGTGGAAATATCTCCATTGCTATCTGTATAAACATGGACAAATCTCCACCGCAATATGTATAAACATGAAAATATCTACACTTCTATCTCTACAAACATGGAAATATCTACACTGCCATCTGTACAAACATGGAAAAATCTACAGAGTCATCTGTAGAAACATGGAAATATCTACACCGCTATCTCTATAAACATGGAAATAACTACACCGCTATCTCTATAAACATGGAAATATCTACACCTCTATCTCCATCAACAAGGAAATATACACACCGCCATCTCTTTAAACATGGAGGTATCTACAACGCGATCTACATAAACAAGAAAATATCTACACTGCCATCTATATAAACATGGAAATATCAACACTGCCATTTGTAGAAAGATGGAAATATCTACACCGCCATCTGTATACACGTGGAAATATCTACACCGCTATCTGTATAAACATGGAAATATCTACACTGCAATCTGTATAAACAAGGAAATATCTACACCGCTCTCTGTATAAATATGAAATATCTAAACCGCTATCTCTATAAAAGTGGAAATATCTACACTGCTATCTGTATAAACATGGAAATATCCTCACTGCTATCTCAATGAACATTGATATATCTACACCGCTATCTCTATAAACATGGAAATATCTACACCGCCATCTCTATAAAAATGGAAATATCTACACCGTCATCTGTATAAACCTGGAAATATCTACACCGCTATCTGTATAAACATGGAAATATCTACACCGCTATCTGTATAAACATGGAAATATCTAAACCGCTATCTGTGTAAACATGGAAATATCTACACAGCTATCTCTATAAACATGGAAATATCTACACCGCCATCTGTATAAACATGGAAATACCTACAAAGTCATGTGTATAAACATGGAAATATCTACACAGCCATCTGTATAAACATGGAAATATCTACACAGCCATCTGTATAAACCTGGAAATATCTGCACTGTCATCTGTATAAACCTGGAAATATCTGCACTGTCATCTATATAAACATGGAAATATCTACAGAGAACTCTGTATAAACATGGAAATATCGGCACAGCCATCTGTATAAACATGGAAATATCTACAACGCTATCTGTATAAACATGGAAAAATCTACACCGCTATGTGTATTAATGTGGAAATATCTCCATTGCTATCTGTATAAACATGGACAAAACTCCACCGCAATATGTATAAACATGAAAATATCTACACTTCTATCTCTATAAACATGGAAATATCTACACAGTCATCTGTAGAAACATGGAAATATCTACAACGCTATCTCTATAAACATGGAAATAACTACACCGCTATCTTTCTAAACATGCAAATATCTACACCACTATCTCCATCAACATGGAAATATACACACCGCCATCTCTTTAAACATGGAGGTATCTACTACGCCATCTACATAAACAAGAAAATATCTACACTGCCATCTATATAAACATGGAAATATCTACACCGCTATGTGTATTAACGTGGAAATATCTCCATTGCTATCTGTATAAACATGGACAAATCTACACCGCAATATGTATAAACATGAAAATATCTACACTTCTATCTCTATTAACATGGAAATATCTACACTGTCATCTGTACAAACATGGAAATATCTACACAGTCATCTGTAGAAACATGGAAATATCTACACCGCTATCTCTATAAACATGGAAATAACTACACCGCTATCTCTATAAACATGGACATATCTACACCGCTATCTCCATCAACATGGAAATATACACACCGCCATCTCTTAAACATGGAGTTATCTACAACGCCATCTACATAAACAAGAAAATATCTACACTGCCATCTATATAAACATGGAAATATCTACACCGCCATCTCTATAAACATGGAAATACCTACACTGCCATTTGTAGAAAGATGGAAATACCTACACCGCCATCTGTATAAACGGGGAAATATCTACACCGCTATCTGTATAAACATGGAAATATCTACACCGCAATCTGTATAAACATGGAAATATCTACACCGCTCTCTGTATAAATATGAAATATCTAAACCGCTATCTCTATAAAAGTGGAAATATCTACACTGCTATCTGTATAAACATGGAAATATCCTCACTGCTATCTCTATGAACATTGATATATCTACACCGCTACCTCTATAAACATGGAATTATCTACACCGCCATCTCTATAAACATGGAAATACCTACACCGTCATCTGTATAAACATGGAAATATCTACACCGCTATCTGTATAAACATGGAAATATCTACACCGCGATCTGTATAAACATGGAAATATCTAAACCGCTATCTGTGTAAACATGGAAATATCTACACAGCTATCTCTATAAACATGGAAATATCTACACCGCCATCTGTATAAACATGGAAATACCTACAAAGTCATCTGTATAAACATGGAAATATCTACACAGCCATCTGTATAAACATGGAAATATCTACACAGCCATCTGAATAAACCTGGAAATATCTGCACTGTCATCTATATAAACATGGAAATATCTACAGAGAACTCTGTATAAACATGGAAATATCGGCACAGCCATCTGTATAAACATGGAAATATCTACAACGCTATCTGTATAAACATGGAAATATCTACACCGCTATGTGTATTAACGTGGAAATATCTCCATTGCTATCTGTATAAACATGGACAAATCTCCACCGCAATATGTATAAACATGAAAATATCTACACTTCTATCTCTATAAACATGGAAATATCTACACTGCCATCTGTACAAACATGGAAATATCTACACAGTCATCTGTAGAAACATGGAAATATCTACACCGCCATCTGTATAAACATGGAAATATCTACACCGCCATCTGTATAAACATGGAAACATCTACACCGCCATCTGTATAAACATGGAAATATCTACACCGCAATCTGTATAAACATGGAAATATCTACACCGCTCTCTGTATAAATATGAAATATCTAAACCGCTATTTCTATAAAAGTGGAAATATCTACACTGCTATCTGTATAAACATGGAAATATCCTCACTGCTATCTCTATGCACATTGATATATCTACAACGCTATCTCTATAAACATGGAAATATCTACACCGCCATCTCTATAAACATGGAAATATCTACACCGTCATCTGAATAAACATGCAAATATCTACACCGCTATCTGTATAAACATGGAAATATCTACACCGCGATCTGTATAAGCATGGAAATATCTACACCGCGATCTGTATAAACATGGAAATATCTAAACCGCTATCTGTGTAAACATGGAAATATCTACACAGCTATCTCTATAAACAAGAAATAACTACACCGCCATCTGTATAAACATGGAAATACCTACAAAGTCATCTGTATAAACATGGAAATATCTACACAGCCATCTGTATAAACATGAAAACAACTACACAGCCATCTGTATAAACCTGGAAATATCTGCACTGTCATCTATATAAACATGGAAATATCTACAGAGAACTCTGTATAAACATGGAAATATCGGCACAGCCATCTGTATAAACATGGAAATATCTACAACGCTATCTGTATAAACATGGAAATATCTACACCGCTATGTGTATTAACGTGGAAATATCTCCATTGCTATCTGTATAAACATGGACAAATCTCCACCGCAATATGTATAAACATGAAAATATCTACACTTCTATCTCTATTAACATGGAAATATCTACACTGTCATCTGTAGAAACATGGAAATATCTACACCGCTATCTCTATAAACATGGAAATAACTACACCGCTATCTCTATAAACATGGAAATATCTACACCGCTATCTCCATCAACATGGAAATATACACACCGCCATCTCTTTAAACATGGAGGTATCTACAACGCCATCTACATAAACAAGAAAATATCTACACTGCCATCTATATAAACATGGAAATATCTACACCGCCATCTCTATCAACATGGAAATACCTACACTACCATTTGTAGAAAGATGGAAATATCTACACCGCCATCTGTATAAACGGGGAAATATCTACACCGCTATCTGTATAAACATGGAAATATCTACACCGCAATCTGTATAAACATGGAAATATCTACAACGCTCTCTGTATAAATATGAAATATCTAAACCGCTATCTCTATAAAAGTGGAAATATCTACACTGCTATCTGTATAAACATGGAAATATCCTCACTGCTATCTCCATGAACATTGATATATCTACACCGCCATCTCTATAAACATGGAAATATCTACACCGTCATCTGTATAAACATGGAAATATCTACACCGCTATCTGTATAAACATGGAAATATCTACACCGTGATCTGTATAAACATGGAAATATCTAAACCGCTATCTGTGTAAACATGGAAATATCTACACAGCTATCTCTATAAACATGGAAATATCTACACCGCCATCTGTATAAACATGGACATACCTACAAAGTCATCTGTATAAACATGGAAATATCTACACAGCCATCTGTATAAACATGGAAATATCTACACAGCCATCTGAATAAACCTGGAAATATCTGCACTGTAATCTATATAAACATGTAAATATCTTCAGAGAACTCTGTATAAACATGGAAATATCGGCACAGCCATCTGTATTAACATGGAAATATCTACAATGCTATCTGTATAAACATGGAAATATCTACACCGCTATGTGTATTAACGTGGAAATATCTCCATTGCTATCTGTATAAACATGGACAAATCTCCACCGCAATATGTATAAACATGAAAATATCTACACTTCTATCTCTATAAACATGAAAATATCTACACTGCCATCTGTACAAACATGGAAATATCTACACAGTCATCTGTAGAAACATGGAAATATCTACACCGCTATCTCTATAAACATGGAAATATCTACACCGCTATCTCCATCAACGTGGAAATATACACACCACCATCTCTTTTAACATGGAGTTATCTACAACGCCATCTACATAAACAAAAAAATATCTACACTGCCATCTATATAAACATGGAAATATCTACACCGCCATCTCTATAAACATGGAAATATCTACACTGCCATTTGTAGAAAGATGGAAATATCTACACCGCCATCTGTATAAACGTGGAAATATCTACACCGCTATCTGTATAAACATGGAAATATCTACTCCGCAATCTGTATAAACATGGAAATATCTTCACCGCTCTCTGTATAAATATGAAATATCCAAACCGCTATCTCTATAAAAGTGGAAATATCTACACTGCTATCTGTATAAACATGGAAATATCCTCACTGCTATCTCTATGAACATTGATATATCTACACCGCTATCTGTATAAACATGGAAATATCTACAACGCCATCTCTATAAACATGGAAATATCTACACCGTCATCTGTATAAACATGGAAATATCTACACCGCTATCTGTATAAACATGGAAATAACTACACCGCGATCTGTATAAACATGGAAATATCTACACCGCGATCTGTATAAACATGGAAATATCTAAACCGCTATCTGTGTAAACATGGAAATATCTACACAGCTATCTCTATAAACATGGAAATATCTACACCGCCATCTGTATAAACATGGAAATACCTACAAAGTCATCTGTATAAACATGGAAATATCTACACAGCCATCTGTATAAACATGGAAATATCTACACAGCCATCTGTATAAACCTGGAAATATCTGCACTGTCATCTATATAAACATGGAAATATCTACAGAGAACTCTGTATAAACATGGAAATATCGGCACAGCCATCTGTATAAACATGGAAATATCTACAACGCTATCTGTATAAACATGGAAATATCTACACCGCTATGTGTATTAACGTGGAAATATCTCCATTGCTATCTGTATAAACATGGACAAATCTCCACCGCAATATGTATAAACATGAAAATATCTACACTTCTATCTCTATAAACATGGAAATATCTACACTGCCATCTGTACAAACATGGAAATATCTACACAGTCATCTGTAGAAACATGGAAATATCTACACCGCTATCTCTATAAACATGGAAATAACTACACCGCTATCTCTATAAACATGGAAATATCTACACCGCTATCTCCATCAACATGGAAATATACACACCGCCATCTCTTTAAACATGGAGGTATCTACAACGCCATCTACATAAACAAGAAAATATCTACACTGCCATCTATATAAACATGGAAATATCTACAGAGAACTCTGTATAAACATGGAAATATCGGCACAGCCATCTGTATAAACATGGAAATATCTACAACGCTATCTGTATAAACATGGAAATATCTACACCGCTATCTCTATAAGCATGGAAATAACTACACCGCTATCTCTATAAACATGGAAATATCTACACCGCTATCTCCATCAACATGGAAATATACACACCGCCGTCTCTTTAAACATGGAGGTATCTACAACGACATCTACATAAACAAGAAAATATCTACACTGCCATCTATATAAACATGGAAATATCTACACCACCATCTCTATAAACATGGAAAAATCTACACTGCCATTTGTAGAAAGATGGAAATATCTACACCGCCATCTGTATAAACGTGGAAATATCTACACCGCCATCTGTATAAACATGGAAATATCTACACCGCAATCTGTATAAACATGGAAATATCTACACCGCTCTCTGTATAAATGTGAAATATCTAAACCGCTATCTCTATAAAAGTGGAAATATCTACACGGCTATCTGTATAAACATGGAAATATACTCACTGCTATCTCTATGCACATTGATATATCTACACCGCTATCTCTATAAACATGGAAATATCTACACCGCCATCTCTATAAACATGGAAATATCTACACCGTCATCTGTATAAACATGGAAATATCTACACCGCTATCTGTATAAACATGGAAATATCTACAACGCGATCTGTATAAACATGGAAATATCTACACCGCGATCTGTATAAACATGGAAATATCTAAACCGCTATCTGTGTAAACATGGAAATATCTACACAGCTATCTCTATAAACATGGAAATATCTACACCGCCATCTGTATAAACATGGAAATACCTACAAAGTCATCTGTATAAACATGGAAATATCTACACAGCCATCTGTGTAAACATGGAAAAATCTACACAGCCATCTGTATAAACATGGAAATATCTGCACTGTCATCTGTATAAACCTGGAAATATCTGCACTGTCATCTATATAAACATGGAAATATCTACAGAGAACTCTGTATAAACATGGAAATATCGGCACAGCCATCTGTATAAACATGGAAATATCTACAACGCTATCTGTATAAACATGGAAATATCTACAACGCTATGTGTATTAACGTGGAAATATCTCCATTGCTATCTGTATAAACATGGACAAATCTCCACCGCAATATGTATAAACATGAAAATATCTACACTTCTATCTCTATTAACATGGAAATATCTACACTGTCATCTGTACAAACATGGAAATATCTACACAGTCATCTGTAGAAACATGGAAATATCTACACCGCTATCTCTATAAACATGGAAATAACTACACCGCTATCTCTATAAACATGGACATATCTACACCGCTATCTCCATCAACATGGAAATATACACACCGCCATCTCTTTAAACATGGAGGTATCTACAACGCCATCTACATAAACAAGAAAATATCTACACTGCCATCTATATAAACATGGAAATATCTACACCGCCATCTCTATCAACATGGAAATACCTACACTGCCATTTGTAGAAAGATGGAAATATCTACACCGCCATCTGTATAAACGGGGAAATATCTACACCGCTATCTGTATAAACATGGAAATATCTACACCGCTATCTGTATAAACATGGAAATATCTAAACCGCTATCTGTGTAAACATGGAAATATCTACACAGCTATCTCTATAAACATGGAAATATCTACACCGCCATCTGTATAAACATGGAAATACCTACAAAGTCATCTGTATAAACATGGAAATATCTACACAGCCATCTGTGTAAACATGGAAATATCTACACAGTCATCTGTATAAACCTGGAAATATCTGCACTGCCATCTATATAAACATGGAAATATCTACAGAGAACTCTGTATAAACATGGAAATATCGGCACAGACATCTGTATAAACATGGAAATATCTACAACGCTATCTGTATAAACATGGAAATATCTACACCGCTATGTGTATTAACGTGGAAATTTCTCCATTGCTATCTGTATAAACATGGACAAATCTCCACCGCAATATGTATAAACATGAAAATATCTACACTTCTATCTCTATAAACATGGAAATATCTACACTGCCATCTGTACAAACATGGAAATATCTACACAGTCATCTGTAGAAACATGGAAATATGTACAACGCTATCTCTATAAACATGGAAATAACTACACCGCTATCTTTCTAAACATGGAAATATCTACACCACTATCTCCATCAACATGGAAATATACACACCGCAATCTCTTTAAACATGGAGGTATCTACAACGCCATCTACATAAACAAGAAAATATCTACACTGCCATCTAAATAAACATGGAAATATCTACACCGCCATCCCTATAAACATGGAAAAATCTACACTGCCATTTGTAGAAAGATGGAAATATCTACACCGCCATCTGTATAAACGTGGAAATATCTACACCGCCATCTGTATAAACATGGAAATATCTACACCGCAATCTGTATAAACATGGAAATATCTACACCGCTCTCTGTATAAATATGAAATATCTAAACCGCTATCTCTATAAAAGTGGAAATATCTACACGGCTATCTGTATAAACATGGAAATATACTCACTGCTATCTCTATGCACATTGATATATCTACACCGCTATCTCTATAAACATGGAAATATCTACACCGCCATCTCTATAAACATGGAAATATCTACACCGTCATCTGTATAAACATGGAAATATCTACACCGCTATCTGTATAAACATGGAAATATCTACACCGCGATCTGTATAAACATGGAAATATCTACACCGCGATCTGTATAAACATGGAAATATCAAAACCGCTATCTGTGTAAACATGGAAATATCTACACAGCTATCTCTATAAACATGGAAATATCTACACCGCCATCTGTATAAACATGGAAATACCTACAAAGTCATCTGTATAAACATGGAAATATCTACACAGCCATCTGTATAAACATGGAAAAATCTACACAGCCATCTGTATAAACATGGAAATACCTGCACTGTCATCTGTATAAACCTGGAAATATCTGCACTGTCATCTATATAAACATGGAAATATCTACAGAGAACTCTGTATAAACATGGAAATATCGGCACAGCCATCTGTATAAACATGGAAATATCTACAACGCTATCTGTATAAACATGGAAATATCTACACCGCTATGTGTATTAACGTGGAATTATCTCCATTGCTATCTGTATAAACATGGACAAATCTCCACCGCAATATGTATAAACATGAAAATATCTACACATCTATCTCTATAAACATGGAAATATCTACACTGCCATCTGTACAAACATGGAAATATCTACACAGTCATCTGTAGAAACATGGAAATATCTACACCGCCATCTGTATAAACATGGAAATATCTACACCGCCATCTGTATAAACATGGAAATATCTACACCGCAATCTGTATAAACATGGAAATATCTACACCGCTCTCTGTATAAGCATGGAAATATCTACACCGCGATCTGTATAAACATGGAAATATCTAAACTGCTATCTGTGTAAACATGGAAATATCTGCACAGCAATCTCTATAAACAAGAAATATCTACACCGCCATCTGTATAAACATGGAAATACCTACAAAGTCATCTGTATAAACATGGAAATATCTACACAGCCATCTGTATAAACATGGAAACATCTACACAGCCATCTGTATAAACCTGGAAATATCTGCACTGTCATCTATATAAACATGGAAATATCTACAGAGAACTCTGTATAAACATGGAAATATCGGCACAGCCATCTGTATAAACATGGAAATATCTACAATGCTATCTGTATAAACATGGAAATATCTACACTGCTATGTGTATTAACGTGGAAATATCTCCATTGCTATCTGTTTAAACATGGACAAATCTCCACCGCAATATGTATAAACATGAAAATATCAACACTTCTATCTCTATTAACATGGAAATATCTACACTGTCATCTGTACAAACATGGAAATATCTACACAGTCATCTGTAGAAACATGGAAATATCTACACCGCTATCTCTATAAACATGGAAATAACTACACCGCTATCTCTATAAACATGGACATATCTACACCGCTATCTCCATCAACATGGAAATATACACACCGCCATCTCTTTAAACATGGAGTTATCTACAACGCCATCTACATAAACAAGAAAATATCTACACTGCCATCTATATAAACATGGAAATATCTGCACCGCCATCTCTATAAACATGGAAATACCTACACTGCCATTTGTAGAAAGATGGAAATATCTACACCGCCATCTGTATAAACGGGGAAATATCTACACCGCTATCTGTATAAACATGGAAATATCTACACCGCAATCAGTATAAACATGGAAATATCTACACCGCTCTCTGTATAAATATGAAATATCTAAACCGCTATCTCTATAAAAGTGGAAATATCTACACTGCTATCTGTATAAACATGGAAATATCCTCACTGCTATCTCTATGAACATTGATATATCTACACCGCTATCTCTATAAACATGGAAATATCTACACCGCCATCTCTATAAACATGGAAATACCTACACCGTCATCTGTATAAACATGGAAATATCTACACCGCTATCTGTATAAACATGGAAATATCTACACCGCGATCTGTATAAACATGGAAATATCTAAACCGCTATCTGTGTAAACATGGAAATATCTACACAGCTATCTCTATAAACATGGAAATATCTACACCGCCATCTGTATAAACATGGAAATACATACAAAGTCATCTGTATAAACATGGAAATATCTACACAGCCATCTGTATAAACATGGAAATATCTACACAGCCATCTGAATAAACCTGGAAATATCTGCACTGTCATCTATATAAACATGGAAATATCTACAGAGAACTCTGTATAAACATGGAAATATCGGCACAGCCATCTGTATAAACATGGAAATATCTACAACGCTATCTGTATAAACATGGAAATATCTACACCGCTATGTGTATTAACGTGGAAATATCTCCATTGCTATCTGTATAAACATGGACAAATCTCCACCGCAATATGTATAAACATGAAAATATCTACACTTCTATCTCTATAAACATGGAAATATCTACACTGCCATCTGCACAAACATGGAAATATCAACACAGTCATCTGTAGAAACATGGAAATATCTACACCGCTATCTCTATAAACATGGAAATATCTACACCGCTATCTCCATCGACATGGAAATATACACACCACCATCTCTGTTAACATGGAGGTATCTACAACGCCATCTACATAAACAAGAAAGTATCTACACTGCCATCTATATAAACATGGAAATATCTACACCGCCATCTCTATAAACATGGAAATATCTACACTGCCATTTGTAGAAAGATGGAAATATCCACACCGCCATCTGTATAAACGGGGAAATATCTACACTGCTATCTGTATAAACATGGAAATATCTACAACGCAATCTGTATAAACTTGGAAATATCTACACCACTCTCTGTATAAATATGAAATATCTAAACCGCTATCTCTATAAAAGTGGAAATATCTACACTGCTATCTGTATAAACATGGAAATATCCTCACTGCTATCTCTATGAACATTGATATATCTACACCGCTATCTCTATAAACATGGAAATATCTATACCGCCATCTCTATAAACATGGAAATATCTACACCGTCATCTGTATAAACATGGAAATATCTACACCGCTATCTGTATAAACATGGAAATATCTACACCGCGATCTGTATAAACATGGAAATATCTAAACCGCTATCTGTGTAAACATGGAAATATCTACACAGCTATCTCTATAAACATGGAAATATCTACACCGCCATCTGTATAAACATGGAAATACCTACAAAGTCATGTGTATAAACATGGAAATATCTACACAGCCATCTGTATAAACATGGAAATATCTACACAGCCATCTGAATAAACCTGGAAATATCTGCACTGTCATCTATATAAACATGGAAATATCTACAGAGAACTCTGTATAAACATGGAAATATCGGCACAGCCATCTGTATAAACATGGAAATATCTACAACGCTATCTGTATAAACATGGAAATATCTACACCGCCATGTGTATTAACGTGGAATTATCTCCATTGCTATCTGTATAAACATGGACAAATCTCCACCGCAATATGTATAAACATGAAAATATCTACACTTCTATCTCTATAAACATGGAAATATCTACACTGCCATCTGTACAAACATGGAAATATCTACACAGTCATCTGTAGAAACATGGAAATATCTACACCGCCATCTGTATAAACATGGAAATATCTACACCGCCATCTGTATAAACATGGAAATATCTACACCGCAATCTGTATAAACATGGAAATATCTACACCACTCTCTGTATAAATATGAAATATCTAAACCGCTATCTCTATAAAAGTGGAAATATCTACACTGCTATCTGTATAAACATGGAAATATCCTCACTGCTATCTCTATGCACATTGATATATCTACACCGCTATCTCTATAAACATGGAAATATCTACACCGCCATCTTTATAAACATGGAAATATCTACACCGTCATCTGTATAAACATGGAAATATCTACACCGCTATCTGTATAAACATGGAAATATCTACACCGCGATCTGTATAAGCATGGAAATATCTACACCGCGATCTGTATAAACATGGAAATATCTAAACTGCTATCTGTGTAAACATGGAAATATCTGCACAGCTATCTCTATAAACAAGAAATATCTACACCGCCATCTGTATAAACATGGAAATACCTACAAAGTCATCTGTATAAACATGGAAATATCTACACAGCCATCTGTATAAACATGGAAACATCTACACAGCCATCTGTATAAACCTGTAAATATCTGCACTGTCATCTATATAAACATGGAAATATCTACAGAGAACTCTGTATAAACATGGAAATATCGGCACAGCCATCTCTATAAACATGGAAATATCTACCATGCTATCTGTATAAACATGGAAATATCTACACCGCTATGTGTATTAACGTGGAAATATCTCCATTGCTATCTGTATAAACATGGACAAATCTCCACCGCAATATGTATAAACATGAAAATATCAACACTTCTATCTCTATTAACATGGAAATATCTACACTGTCATCTGTACAAACATGGAAATATCTACACAGTCATCTGTAGAAACATGGAAATATCTACACCGCTATCTCTATAAACATGGAAACAACTACACCGCTATCTCTATAAACATGGACATATCTACACCGCTATCTCCATCAACATGGAAATATACACACCGCCATCTCTTTAAACATGGAGTTATCTACAACGCCATCTACATAAACAAGAAAATATCTACACTGCCATCTATATAAACATGGAAATATCTACACCGCCATCTCTATAAACATGGAAATACCTACACTGCCATTTGTAGAAAGATGGAAATATCTACACCGCCATCTGTTTAAACGGGCAAATATCTACACCGCTATCTGTATAAACATGGAAATATCTACACAGCTATCTCTAGAAACATGGAAATATCTACACCGCCATCTGTATAAACATGGAAATACCTACAAAGTCATCTGTATAAACATGGAAATATCTACACAGCCATCTGTATAAACATGGAAATATCTACACAGCCATCTGAATACACCTGGAAATATCTGCACTGTCATCTATATAAACATGGAAATATCTACAGAGAACTCTGTATAAACATGGAAATATCGGCACAGCCATCTGTATAAACATGGAAATATCTACAACGCTATCTGTATAAACATGGAAATATCTACACCGCTATGTGTATTAACGTGGAAATATCTCCATTGCTATCTGTATAAACATGGACAAATCTCCACCGCAATATGTATAAACATGAAAATATCTACACTTCTATCTCTATAAACATGGAAATATCTACACTGCCATCTGCACAAACATGGAAATATCAACACAGTCATCTGTAGAAACATGGAAATATCTACACCGCTATCTCTATAAACATGGAAATATCTACACCGCTATCTCCATCAACATGGAAATATACACACCACCATCTCTTTTAACATGGAGGTATCTACAACGCCATCTACATAAACAAGAAAATATCTACACTGCCATCTATATAAACATGGAAATATCTACACCGCCATCTCTATAAACATGGAAATATCTACACTGCCATTTGTAGAAAGATGGAAATATCCACACCGCCATCTGTATAAACGGGGAAATATCTACACCGCTATCTGTATAAACATGGAAATATCTACACCGCAATCTGTATAAACTTGGAAATATCTACACCGCTCTCTGTATAAATATGAAATATCTACACCGCTCTCTGTATAAATATGAAATATCTAAACCGCTATCTCTATAAAAGTGGAAATATCTACACTGCTATCTGTATAAACATGGAAATATCCTCACTGCTATCTCTATGCACATTGATATACCTACACCGCTATCTCTATAAACATGGAAATATCTACACCGCCATCTCTATAAACATGGAAATATCTACACCGTCATCTGTATAAACATGGAAATATCTACACCGCTATCTGTATAAACATGGAAATATCTACACCGCGATCTGTATAAACATGGAAATATCTACACCGCGATCTGTATAAACATGGAAATATCTAAACCGCTATCTGTGTAAACATGGAAATATCTACAGAGCTATCTCTATAAACCTGGAAATATCTACACCGCCATCTGTATAAACATGGAAATACCTACAAAGTCATCTGTATAAACATGGAAATATCTACACAGCCATCTGTATAAACATGGAAATATCTACACAGCCATCTGTATAAACCTGGAAATATCTGCACTGTCATCTATATAAACATGGAAATATCTACAGGGAACTCTGTATAAACATGGAAATACCGGCACAGCCATCTGTATAAACATGGAAATTTCTACAACGCTATCTGTATAAACATGGAAATATCTACACCGCTATGTGTATTAACGTGGAAATATCTCCATTGCTATCTGTATAAACATGGACAAATCTCCACCGCAATATGTATAAACATGAAAATATCTACACTTCTATCTCTATAAACATGGAAATATCTACACTGCCATCTGTACAAACATGGAAATCTATACACAGTCATCTGTAGAAACATGGAAATATCTACACCGCTATCTCTATAAACATGGAAATAACTACACCGCTATCTCTATAAACATGGAAATATCTACACCGCTATCTCCATCAACATGGAAATATACACACCGCCATCTCTTTAAACATGGAGGTATCTACAACGCCATCTACATAAACAAGAAAATATCTACACTGCCATCTATATAAACATGGAAATATCCACACCGCCATCTCTATAAGCATGGAAATATCTACACTGCCATTTGTAGAAAGATGGAAATATCTACACCGCCATCTGTATAAACGTGGAAATATCTACACCGCTATCTGTATAAACATGGAAATATCTACACCGCAATCTGTATAAACATGGAAATATCTTCACCGCTCTCTGTATAAATATGAAATATCCAAACCGCTATCTCTATAAAAGTGGAAATATCTACACTGCTATCTGTATAAACATGGAAATATCCTCACTGCTATCTCTATGAACATTGATATATCTACACCGCTATCTGTATAAACATGGAAATATCTACACCGCCATCTCTATAAACATGGAAATATCTACAACGTCATCTGTATAAACATGGAAATATCTAAACCACTATCTGTATAAACATGGAAATAACTACACCGCGATCTGTATAAACATGGAAATATCTACACCGCGATCTGTATAAACATGGAAATATCTAAACCGCTATCTGTGTAAACATGGAAATATCTACACAGCTATCTCTATAAACATGGAAATATCTACACCGCCATCTGTATAAACATGGAAATACCTACAAAGTCATCTGTATAAACATGGAAATATCTACACAGCCATCTGTATAAACATGGAAATATCTACACAGCCATCTGTATAAACCTGGAAATATCTGCACTGTCATCTATATAAACATGGAAATATCTACAGAGAACTCTGTATAAACAAGGAAATATCGGCACAGCCATCTGTATAAACATGGAAATATCTACAATGCTATCTGTATAAACATGGAAATATCTACACCGCTATGTGTATTAACGTGGAAATATCTCCATTGCTATCTGTATAAACATGGACAAATCTCCACCGCAATATGTATAAACATGAAAATAACTACACTTCTATCTCTATAAACATGGAAATATCCACACTGCCATCTGTACAAACATGGAAATATCTACACAGTCATCTGTAGAAACATGGAAATATCTACACCGCAATCTGTATAAACATGGAAATATCTACACCGCAATCTGTATAAACATGGAAATATCTACACCGCTCTCTGTATAAATATGAAATATCTAAACCGCTATCTCTATAAAAGTGCAAATATCTACACTGCTATTTGTATAAACACGGAAATAACCTCACTGCTATCTCTATGAACATTGATATATCTACACCGCTATCACTTTAAACATGGAAATATCTACACCGCCATCTCTATAAACATGGAAATATCTACACCGTCATCTGTATAAACATGGAAATATCTACACCGCTATCGGTATAAACATGGAAATATCTACACCGCGATCTGTATAAACATGGAAATATCTACACCGCGATCTGTATAAACATGGAAATATCTAAACCGCTATCTGTGTAAACATGGAAATATCTACACAGCTATCTCTATAATCATGGAAATATCTACACCGCCATCTGTATAAACATGGAAATACCTACAAATTCATCTGTATAAACATGGAAATATCTACACAGCCATCTGTATAAACATGGAAATATCTACACAGCCATCTGTATAAACCTGGAAATATCTGCACTGTCATCTATATAAACATGGAAATATCTACAGAGAACTCTGTATAAACATGGAAATATCGGCACAGCCATCTGTATAAACATGGAAATAACTACAACGCTATCTGTATAAACATGGAAATATCTACACCGCTATGTGTATTAACGCGGAAATATCTCCATTGCTATCTGTATAAACGTGGACAAATCTCCACCGCAATATGTATAAACATGAAAATATCTACACTTCTATCTCTATAGACATGGTAATATCTACACTGCCATCTGTACAAACATGGAAATATCTACACAGTCATGTGTAGAAACATGGAAATATCTACACCGCTATCTTTATAAACATGGAAATAACTACACCGCTATCTCTATAAACATGGAAATATCTACACCGCTATCTCCATCAACATGGAAATATACACACCGCCATCTCTTTAAACATGGAGGTATCTACAACGCCATGTACATAAACAAGAAAATATCTACACTGCCATCTATATAAACATGGAAATATCTACAACGCCATCTCTATAAACATGGAAATATCTACACTGCCATTTGTAGAAAGATGGAAATATCTACACCGCCATCTGTATAAACGTGGAAATATCTACACCGCAATCTGTATAAACATGGAAATATCTACACCGCAATCTGTATAAACATGGAAATATCTACACCGCTCTCTGTATAAATATGAAATATCTAAACCGCTATCTCTATAAAAGTGGAAATATCTACACTGCTATCTGTATAAACACGGAAATATCCTCACTGCTATCTCTATGAACATTGATATATCTACACCGCTATCTCTATAAACATGGAAATATCTACACCGCCATCTCTATAAACATGGAAATATCTACACCGTCATCTGTATAAACATGGAAATATCTACACCGCTATCGGTATAAACATGGAAATATCTACACCGCGATCTGTATAAACATGGAAATATCTACACAGTGATCTGTATAAACATGGAAATATCTAAACCGCTATCTGTGTAAACATGGAAATATCTACACAGCTATCTCTATAAACATGGAAATATCTACACCGCCATCTGTATAAACATGGAAATACCCACAAAGTCATCTGTATAAACATGGAAATATCTACACAGCCATCTTTATAAACATGGAAATATCTACACAGCCATCTGTATAAACCTGGAAATATCTGCACTGTCATCTATATAAACATGGAAATATCTACAGAGAACTCTGTATAAACATGGAAATATCGGCACAGCCATCTGTATAAACATGGAAATATCTACACCGCTATGTGTATTAACGTGGAAATATCTCCATTGCTATCTGTATAAACATGGAAAAATCCCCACCGCAATATGTATAAACATGAAAATATCTACACTTCTATCTCTATAAACATGGAAATATCTACACTGCCATCTGTACAAACATGGAAATATCTACACAGTCATCTGTAGAAACAATGAAATATCTACACCGCTATCTCTATAAACATGGAAATAACTACACCGCTATCTCTATAAACATGGAAATATCTACACCGCTATCTCCATCAACATGGAAATATACACACCGCCATCTCTTTAAACATGGAGGTATCTACAACGCCATCTACATAAAAAAGAAAATATCTACACTGCCATCTATATAAACATGGAAATATTTACAACGCCATCTCTATAAACATGGAAATATCTACACTGCCATTTGTAGAAAGATGGAAATATCTACACCGCCATCTGTATAAACGTGGAAATATCTACACCGCTATCTGTATAAACATGGAAATATCTACACCGCAATCTGTATAAACGTGGAAATATCTACACCGCTCTCTATATAAATGTGAAATATCTAAACCGCTATCTCTATAAAAGTGGAAATATCTACACTGCTATCTGTATAAACATGGAAATATCCTCACTGCTATCTCTATGAACATTGATATATCTACACCGCTATCTCTATAAGCATGGAAATATCTACACCGCCATCTCTATAAACATGGAAATATCTACACCGTCATCTGTTTAAACATGGAAATATCTACACCGCTATCTGTATAAACATGCAAATATCTACACCGTGATCTGTATAAACATGGAAATATCTACACCGCGATCTGTATAAATATGGAAATATCTAAACCGCTATCTGTGTAAACATGGAAATATCTACACAGCTATCTCTATAAACATGGAAATATCTACACCGCCATCTGTATAAACATGGAAATACCTACAAAGTCATCTGTATAAACATGGAAATATCTACACAGCCATCTGTATAAACATGGAAATATCTACACAGCCATCTGTATAAACCTGGAAATATCTGCACTGTCATCTATATAAACATGGAAATATCTACAGAGAACTCTGTATAAACATGGAAATATCGGCACAGCCATCTGTATAAACATGGAAATAACTACAACGCTATCTGTATAAACATGGAAATATCTACACCGCTATGTGTATTAACGTGGAAATATCTCCATTGCTATCTGTATAAACATGGACAAATCTCCACCGCAATATGTATAAACATGAAAATATCTACACTTCTATCTCTATAGACATGGAAATATCTACACTGCCATCTGTACAAACATGGAAATATCTACACAGTCATCTGTAGAAACATGGAAATATCTACACCACTATCTTTATAAACATGGAAATAACTACACCGCTATCTCTATAAACATGGAAATATCTACACCGCTATCTCCATCAACATGGAAATATACACACCGCCATCTCTTTAAACATGGAGGTATCTACAACGCCATCTACATAAACAAGAAAATATCTACACTGCCATCTATATAAACATGGAAATATCTACACCGCCATCTCTGTAAACATGGAAATATCTACACTGCCATTTGTAGAAAGATGGAAATATCTACACCGCCATCTGTATAAATGTGGAAATATCTACACCGCTATCTGTATAAACATGGAAATATCTACACCGCAATCTGTATAAACATGGAAATATCTACACCGCGATCTGTATAAACATGGAAATATCTAAACCGCTATCTGTGTAAACATGGAAATATCTACACAGCTATCTCTATAAACGTGGAAATATCTACACCGCCATCTGTATAAACATGGAAATACCTACAAAGTCATCTGTATAAACATGGAAATATCTACACAGCCATCTGTATAAACATGGAAATATCTACACAGCCATCTGTATAAACCTGGAAATATCTGCACTGTCATCTATATAAACGTAGAAATATCTACAGAGAACTCTGTATAAACATGGAAATATCGGCACAGCCATCTGTATAAACATGGAAATAACTACAACGCTATCTGTATAAACATGGAAATATCTACACCGCTATGTGTATTAACGTGGAAATATCTCCATTGCTATCTGTATAAACATGGACAAATCTCCACCGCAATATGTATAAACATGAAAATATCTACACTTCTATCTCTATAAACATGGAAATATCTTCACTGCCATCTGTACAAACATGGAAATATCTACACAGTCATCTGTAGAAACATGGAAATATCTACACCGCTATCTCTATAAACATGGAAATAACTACACCGCTATCTCTATAAACATGGAAATATCTACACCGCTATCTCCATCAACATGGAAATATACACACCGCCATCTCTTTAAACATGGAGGTATCTACAACGCAATCTACATAAACAAGAAAATATCTACACTGCCATCTATATAAACATGGAAATATCTACACCGCCATCTCTATAAACATGGAAATATCTACACTGCCATTTGTATAAAGATGGAAATATCTACACCGCCATCTGTATAAACATGGAAATAACTACACCGCTATCTCTATAAACATGGAAATAACTACACCGCTATCTCTATAAACATGGAAATATCTACACCGCTATCTCCACCAACTTGGAAATATACACACCGCCATCTCTTTAAACATGGAGTTATCTACAACGCCATCTACATAAACAAGAAAATATCTACACTGCCATCTATATAAACATGGAAATATCTACACCGCCATCTCTATAAACATGGAAATATCTACACTGCCATTTGTAGATAGATGGAAATATCTACACCGCCATCTGTATAAACATGGAAATATCTACTCCGCTATCTGTATAAACAAGGAAATATCTACACCGCAATCTGTATAAACATGGAAATATCTACACCGCTCTCTGTATAAATATGAAATTTCTAAACCGCTATCTCTATAAAAGTGGAAATATCTACACTGCTTTCTGTATAAACACGGAAATATCCTCACTGCTATCTCTATGAACATTCATATATCTACACCGCTATCTCTATAAACATGGAAATATCTACACCGCCATCTCTGTAAACATGGAAATATCTACACTGCCATTTGTAGAAACATGGAAATATCTACACCGCCATCTGTATAAACATGCAAATATCTACACCGCGATCTGTATAAACATGGAAATATCTAAACCGCTATCTGTGTAAACATGGAAATATCTACACAGCTATCTCTATAAACATGGAAATATCTACACCGCCATCTGTATAAACATGGAAATACCTACAAAGTCATCTGTATAAACATGGAAATATCTACACAGCCATCTGTATAAACATGGAAATAGCTACACAGCCATCTGTATAAACCTGGAAATATCTGCAGTGTCATCTATATAAACATGGAAATATCTACAGAGAACTCTGTATAAACATGGAAATATCGGCACAGCCATCTGTATAAACATGGAAATATCTACAACGCTATCTGTATAAACATGGAAATATCTACACCGCTATGTGTATTAACGTGGAAATATCTCCATTGCTATCTGTATAAACATGGACAAATCTCCACCGCAATATGTATAAACATGTAAATATCTACACTTCTATCTCTATAAAAATGGAAATATCTACACTGCCATCTGTACAAACATGGAAATATCTACACAGTCATCTGTAGAAACATGGAAATATCTACACCGCTATCTCTATAAACATGGAAATAACTACACCGCTATCTCTATAAACATGGAAATATCTACACCGATATCTCCATCAACATGGAAATATACACACCGCCATCTCTTTAAACATGGAGGTATCTACAACGCCATCTACATAAACAAGAAAATATCTACACTGCCATCTATATAAACATGGAAATATCTACACCGCCATCTCTATAAACATGGAAATATCTACACTGCCATTTGTAGAAAGATGGAAATATCTACACCGCCATCTATATAAACGTGGAAATATCTACACCGCTATCTGTATAAACATGGAAATATCTACACCGCAATCAGTATAAACATGGAAATATCTACACCGCTCTCTGTATAAATATGAATTATCTAAACCGCTATCTCTATAAAAGTGGTAATATCTACACTGCTATCTGTATAAACATGGAAATATCCTCACTGCTATCTCTATGCACATTGATATATCTACACCGCTATCTCTATAAACATGGAAATATCTACACCGCCATCTCTATAAACATGGAAATATCTACACCGTCATCTGTATAAACATGGAAATATCTACACCGCTATCTGTATAAACATGGAAATATCTACACCGCTATGTGTATTAACGTGGAAATATCTCCATTGCTATCTGTATAAACATGGACAAATCTCCACCGCAATATGTATAAACATGTAAATATCTACACTTCTATCTCTATAAAAATGGAAATATCTACACTGCCATCTGTACAAACATGGAAATATCTACACAGTTATCTGTAGAAACATGGAAATATCTACACCGCTATCTCTATAAACATGGAAATAACTACACCGCTATCTCTATAAACATGGAAATATCTACACCGATATCTCCATCAACATGGAAATATACACACCGCCATCTCTTTAAACATGGAGGTATCTACAACGCCATCTACATAAACAAGAAAATATCTACACTGCCATCTATATAAACATGGAAATATCTACACCGCCATCTCTATAAACATGGAAATATCTACACTGCCATTTGTAGAAAGATGGAAATATCTACACCGCCATCTATATAAACGTGGAAATATCTACACCGCTATCTGTATAAACATGGAAATATCAACACCGCAATCAGTATAAACATGGAAATATCTACACCGCTCTCTGTATAAATATGAATTATCTAAACCGCTATCTCTATAAATGTGGTAATATCTACACTGCTATCTGTATAAACATGGAAATATCCTCACTGCTATCTCTATGCACATTGATATATCTACACCGCTATCTCTATAAACATGGAAATATCTACACCGCCATCTCTATAAACATGGAAATATCTACACCGTCATCTGTATAAACATGGAAATATCTACACCGCTATCTGTATAAACATGGAAATATCTACACCGCGATCTGTATAAACATGGAAATATCTACACAGCTATCTCTATAAACATGGAAATATCTACACCGCCATCTGTATAAACATGGAAATACCTACAAAGTCATCTGTATAAACATGGAAATATCTACACAGCCATCAGTATAAACATGGAAATATCTACACAGCCATCTATATAAACCTGGAAATATCTGCACTGTCATCTATATAAACATGGAAATATCTACAGAGAACTCTGTATAAGCATGGAAATACCGGCACAGCCATCTCTATAAACATGGAAATATCTACAACGCTATCTGTATAAACTTGGAAATATCTACACCGCTATGTGTATTAACGTGGAAATATCTCCTTTGATATCTGTGTAAACATGGACAAATCTCCACCGCAATATGTATAAACATGAAAATATCTACACTTCTATCTCTATAAACATGGAAATATCTACACTGCCATCTGTACAAACATGGAAATATCTACACAGTCATCTGTAGAAACATGGAAATATCTACACCGCTATCTCTATAAACATGGAAATAACTACACCGCTATCTCTATAAACATGGAAATATCTACACCGCTATCTCCATCAACATGGAAATATACACACCGCCATCTCTTTACACATGGAGGTATCTACAATGCCATCTACATAAACAAGAAAATATCTACACTGCCATCTATATAAACATGGAAATATACACACACCGCCATCTCTATAAACATGGTAATATCTACACTGCCATTTGTAGAGAGATGGTAATATCTACACCGCCATCTGTATAAACGTGGAAATATCTACACCGCTATCTGTATAAACATGGAAATATCTACACCGCAATCTGTATAAACATGGAAATATCTACACCGCGATCTGTATAAACATGGAAATATCTAAACCGCTATCTGTGTAAACATGGAAATATCTACACAGCTATCTCTATAAACATGGAAATATCTACACCGCCATCTGTATAAACATGGAAATACCTACAAAGTCATCTGTATAAACATGGAAATATCTACACAGCCATCTGTATAAACATGGAAATATCTACACAGCCATCTGTATAAACCTGGAAATATCTGCACTGTCATCTATATAAACATGGAAATATCTACAGAGAACTCTGTATAAACATGGAAATATCGGCACAGCCATCTGTATAAACATGGAAATATCTACAACGCTATCTGTATAAACATGGAAATATCTACACCGCTATGTGTATTAACGTGGAAATATCTCCATTCCTATCTGTATAAACATGGACAAATCTCCACCGCAATATGTATAAACATGAAAATATCTACACTTCTATCTCTATAAACATGGAAATTTCTACACTGCCATCTGTACAAACATGGAAATATCTACACAGTCATCTGTAGAAACATGGAAATATCTACACCGCTATCTCTATAAACATGGAAATAACTACACCACTATCTCTATAAACATGGAAATATCTACACCGCTATCTCCATCAACATGGAAATATACACACCGCCATCTCTTTAAACATGGAGGTATCTACAACGCCATCTACATAAACAAGAAAATATCTACACTGCCATCTATATAAACATGGAAATATCTACACCGCCATCTCTATAAACATGGAAATATCTACACTGCCATTTGTAGAAAGATGGAAATATCTACACCGCCATCTGTATAAACGTGGAAATATCTACACCGCTATCTGTATAAACATGGAAATATCTACACCGCAATCTGTATAAACATGGAAATATCTACACCGCTCTCTGTACTAATATGAAATATCTAAACCGCTATCTCTATAAAAGTGGAAATATATACACTGCTATCTGTATAAACATGGAAATATCCTCACTGCTATCTCTATGAACATTGATATATCTACACCGCTATCTCTATAAACATGGGGATAACTACACCGCCATCTCTATAAACATGGTAATATCTACACCGTCATCTGTATAAACATGGAAATATCTACACCGCTATCTGTATAAACATGGAAATATCTACACCGCGATCTGTATAAACATGGAAATATCTACACCGCGATCTGTATATACATGGTAATATCTAAACCGCTATCTGTGTAAACATGGAAATATCTACACAGCTATCTCTATAAACATGGAAATATCTACACCGCCATCTGTATAAACATGGAAATACCTACAAAGTCATCTGTATAAACATGGAAATATCTACACAGCCATCTGTATAAACATGGAAATATCTACACAGCCATCTGTATAAACCTGGAAATATCTGCAATGTCATCTGTATAAACCTGGAAATATCTGCACTGTCATCTATATAAACATGGAAATATCTACAGAGAACTCTGTATAAACATGGAAATATCGGCACAGCCATCTGTATAAACATGGAAATATCTACAACGCTATCTGTATAAACATGGAAATATCCTCACTGCTATCTCTATGAACATTGATATATATACACCGCTATCTCTATAAACATGGAAATATCTATACCGCAGTCTCTATAAACATGGAAATATCTCCACCGCTATCTGTATAAACATGAAAATGTCTACACTGCTTTCTGTATAAACATGGATATATCTACACCGCAATCTGTATAAACATGGAAATATCTACAACGTTATGTGTGTAAACATGGAAATATCTACACAACTATCTGTGTAAACTTGGAAATATCTACACAGCAATCTTCGTAAACATTGAAATATATACACGGTAATCTGAGCAAAGATGGAAATAAGTACACCGCTATTTCTGTAAACATGGAAATATCTACATCGCTACCTGTATAAACATGGAAATAACTATACCGCTGTCTCTATAAACTAGGAAATATCTACACCGCCATCTGTAGAAACATGGAAATATCTACACCACAATCTGTGTAAACATGGAAATAACTACACCGCTATCTGTATAAATATGGAAATATCTACACCACTATCTCTATAAACATGGAAATACCTCCACCACTTTCTCTATAAACATGGAAATATCTACACTGCAATCTCTATATACATGGAAATATCTACACCGCCATCTCTATAAACATGAAAATATCTACACCGCCATCTTCAGAAACATGGATGAATCTACACCGCCATCTGTATAAATATGGAAATAACTACACCGCTATCTCTATAGACCTGGAAATATCTACACCGCTATCTGTATAAACATGGAAATATCTACACCGCCATCTGTATAAAGATGGAAATATCTACACCGCAATCTGTATAAATATGGAAATAACTACACCGCTATCTCTATAGACCTGGAAATATCTACACCGCTATCTGTATAAACATGGAAATACTTCCTCTCCCATCTGTATAAAGATCGAAATATCTACACCGCGAGCTGTATAAACATGGAAATATCTACACCACTATCTGTATAAACATGGAAGTAGCAACACCGCTGTCTGTATAAACATGGAAATATCTACACCGCAATCTCTATGAACATGAAAATACTTACACCACCATCTCTATAAACATGGAAATATTTACACCGCTATCTCTATAAACATAGAAGTAACTACACCGCCATCTCTATAAACATGGAAATATCTACACCGCCATCTGCATAAACATGGAAATATCTATACAGACATCTGTATAAACTTGGAAATATCTACACAGACATCTGTAGAAAGATGAAAATATCTACAAAGCGATCTGTAAACATGGGAATTTCTACACTGCTACCTGTATAAACATGGAAATATCTACACAGCTATCTGTATAAATATGGAAATAACTACAGCGCTATCTGTATAAACATGGAAATTTTTACACCGCTATCTGTATAAACATGGAAATATCTACACTGCCATCTGTACACACATGGAAATATCTACACAGCCATCTGTATAAACATGGAAATATCTACACCGCCATCTCCATCAACATGGAAATATACACATCGCCATCTCTTTAAACATGGAGGTATCTACAACGCCATCTACATAAACAAGAAAATATCTACACTGCCATCTATATAAACATGGAAATATCTACACCGCCATCTCTATAAACATGGAAATATCTACACTGCCATTTGTAGAAAGATGGAAATATCTACACCGCCATCTGTATAAACGTGGAAATATCTACACCGCTATCTGTATAAACATGGAAATAGCTACACCGCAATCTGTATAAACATGGAAATATCTACACCGCGATCTGTATAAACATGGAAATATCTAAACCGCTATCTATGTAAACATGGAAATATCTACACAGCTATCTCTATAAACATGGAAATATCTAAAACGCCATCTGTATAAACATGGAAATACCTACAAAGTCATCTGTATAAACATGGAAATATCTGCACAGCCATATGTATAAACATGGAAATATCTACACAGCCATCTGTATAAACCTGGAAATATCTGCACTGTCATCTATATAAACATGGAAATATCTACAGAGAACTCTGTATAAACATGGAAATATCGGCACAGCCATCTGTACAAACATGGAAATATCTACAACGCTATCTGTATAAACATGGAAATATCTACACCGCTATTTGTATTAACGTGGAAATATCTCCATTGCTATCTGTATAAACATGGACAAATCTCCAGCGCAATATGTATAAACACGAAAATATCTACACTTCTATATCTATAAAAATGGAAATATCTTCACTGCCATCTGTACAAACATGGAAATATCTACACAGTCATCTGTAGAAACATGGAAATATCTACACCGCTATCTCTATAAACATGGAAATAACTACACCGCTATCTGTATAAACATGGAAATATCTACACCGCTATCTCCATCAACATGGAAATATACACACCGCCATATCTTTAAACATGGAGGTATCTACAATGCCATCTACATAAACAAGAAAATATCTACACTGCCATCTATATAAACATGGAAATATCTACACCGCCATCTCTATAAACATGGAAATATCTACACTGCCATTTGTAGAAAGATGGAAATATCTACACAGCCATCTGTATAAACGTGGAAATATGTACACCGCTATCTGTATAAACATGGAAATATCTACACCGCAATCTGTATAAACATGGAAATATCTACACCGCGATCTGTATAAACATGGAAATATCTAAACCGCTATCTGTGTAAACATGGAAATATCTACACAGCTATCTCTATAAACATGGAAATATCTACACCGCCATCTGTATAAACATGGAAATACCTACAAAGTCATCTGTATAAACATGGAAATATCTACACAGCCATCTGTATAAACATGGAAATATCTACACAGCCATCTGTATAAACCTGGAAATATCTGCACTGTCATCTATATAAACGTAGAAATATCTACAGAGAACTCTGTATAAACATGGAAATATCGGCACAGCCATCTGTATAAACATGGAAATATCTACAACGCTATCTGTATAAACATGGAAATATCTACACCGCTATGTGTATTAACGTGGAAATATCTCCATTGCTATCTGTATAAACATGGACAAATCTCCACCGCAATATGTATAAACATGAAAATATCTACACTTCTATCTCTATAAACATGGAAATATCTTCACTGCCATCTGTACAAACATGGAAATATCTACACAGTCATCTGTAGAAACATGGAAATATCTACACCGCTATCTCTATAAACATGGAAATAACTACACCGCTATCTCTATAAACATGGAAATATCTACACCGCTATCTCCATCAACATGGAAATATACACACCGCCATCTCTTTAAACATGGAGGTATCTACAACGCAATCTACATAAACAAGAAAATATCTACACTGCCATCTATATAAACATGGAAATATCTACACCGCCATCTCTATAAACATGGAAATATCTACACTGCCATTTGTATAAAGATGGAAATATCTACACCGCCATCTGTATAAACATGGAAATAACTACACCGCTATCTCTATAAACATGGAAATAACTACACCGCTATCTCTATAAACATGGAAATATCTACACCGCTATCTCCACCAACATGGAAATATACACACCGCCATCACTTTAAACATTGAGTTATCTACAACGCCATCTACATAAACAAGAAAATATCTACACTGCCATCTATATAAACATGGAAATATCTACACCGCCATCTCTATAAACATGGAAATATCTACACTGCCATTTGTAGATAGATGGAAATATCTACACCGCCATCTGTATAAACATGGAAATATCTACTCCGCTATCTGTATAAACAAGGAAATATCTACACCGCAATCTGTATAAACATGGAAATATCTACACCGCTCTCTGTATAAATATGAAATATCTAAACCGCTATCTCTATAAAAGTGGAAATATCTACACTGCTTTCTGTATAAACACGGAAATATCCTCACTGCTATCTCTATGAACATTCATATATCTACACCGCTATCTCTATAAACATGGAAATATCTACACCGCCATCTCTGTAAACATGGAAATATCTACACTGCCATTTGTAGAAAGATGGAAATATCTACACCGCCATCTGTATAAACATGCAAATATCTACACCGCGATCTGTATAAACATGGAAATATCTAAACCGCTATCTGTGTAAACATGGAAATATCTACACAGCTATCTCTATAAACATGGAAATATCTACACCGCCATCTGTATAAACATGGAAATACCTACAAAGTCATCTGTATAAACATGGAAATATCTACACAGCTATCTGTATAAACATGGAAATAGCTACACAGCCATCTGTATAAACCTGGAAATATCTGCAGTGTCATCTATATAAACATGGAAATATCTACAGAGAACTCTGTATAAACATGGAAATATCGGCACAGCCATCTGTATAAACATGGAAATATCTACAACGCTATCTGTATAAACATGGAAATATCTACACCGCTATGTGTATTAACGTGGAAATATCTCCATTGCTATCTGTATAAACATGGACAAATCTCCACCGCAATATGTATAAACATGTAAATATCTACACTTCTATCTCTATAAAAATGGAAATATCTACACTGCCATCTGTACAAACATGGAAATATCTACACAGTCATCTGTAGAAACATGGAAATATCTACACCGCTATCTCTATAAACATGGAAATAACTACACCGCTATCTCTATAAACATGGAAATATCTACACCGATATCTCCATCAACATGGAAATATACACACCGCCATCTCTTTAAACATGGAGGTATCTACAACGCCATCTACATAAACAAGAAAATATCTACACTGCCATCTATATAAACATGGAAATATCTACACCGCCATCTCTATAAACATGGAAATATCTACACTGCCATTTGTAGATAGATGGAAATATCTACACCGCCATCTGTATAAACATGGAAATATCTACTCCGCTATCTGTATAAACAAGGAAATATCTACACCGCAATCTGTATAAACATGGAAATATCTACACCGCTCTCTGTATAAATATGAAATATCTAAACCGCTATCTCTATAAAAGTGCAAATATCTACACTGCTTTCTGTATAAACACGGAAATATCCTCACTGCTATCTCTATGAACATTCATATATCTACACCGCTATCTCTATAAACATGGAAATATCTACACCGCCATCTCTGTAAACATGGAAATATCTACACTGCCATTTGTAGAAAGATGGAAATATCTACACCGCCATCTGTATAAACATGCAAATATCTACACCGCGATCTGTATAAACATGGAAATATCTAAACCGCTATCTGTGTAAACATGGAAATATCTACACAGCTATCTCTATAAACATGGAAATATCTACACCGCCATCTGTATAAACATGGAAATACCTACAAAGTCATCTGTATAAACATGGAAATATCTACACAGCCATCTGTATAAACATGGAAATAGCTACACAGCCATCTGTATAAACCTGGAAATATCTGCAGTGTCATCTATATAAACATGGAAATATCTACAGAGAACTCTGTATAAACATGGAAATATCGGCACAGCCATCTGTATAAACATGGAAATATCTACAACGCTATCTGTATAAACATGGAAATATCTACACCGCTATGTGTATTAACGTGGAAATATCTCCATTGCTATCTGTATAAACATGGACAAATCTCCACCGCAATATGTATAAACATGTAAATATCTACACTTCTATCTCTATAAAAATGGAAATATCTACACTGCCATCTGTACAAACATGGAAATATCTACACAGTCATCTGTAGAAACATGGAAATATCTACACCGCTATCTCTATAAACATGGAAATAACTACACCGCTATCTCTATAAACATGGAAATATCTACACCGATATCTCCATCAACATGGAAATATACACACCGCCATCTCTTTAAACATGGAGGTATCTACAACGCCATCTACATAAACAAGAAAATATCTACACTGCCATCTATATAAACATGGAAATATCTACACCGCCATCTCTATAAACATGGAAATATCTACACTGCCATTTGTAGAAAGATGGAAATATCTACACCGCCATCTATATAAACGTGGAAATATCTACACCGCTATCTGTATAAACATGGAAATATCTACACCGCAATCAGTATAAACATGGAAATATCTACACCGCTCTCTGTATAAATATGAATTATCTAAACCGCTATCTCTATAAAAGTGGTAATATCTACACTGCTATCTGTATAAACATGGAAATATCCTCACTGCTATCTCTATGCACATTGATATATCTACACCGCTATCTCTATAAACATGGAAATATCTACACCGCCATCTCTATAAACATGGAAATATCTACACCGTCATCTGTATAAACATGGAAATATCTACACCGCTATCTGTATAAACATGGAAATATCTACACCGCTATGTGTATTAACGTGGAAATATCTCCATTGCTATCTGTATAAACATGGACAAATCTCCACCGCAATATGTATAAACATGTAAATATCTACACTTCTATCTCTATAAAAATGGAAATATCTACACTGCCATCTGTACAAACATGGAAATATCTACACAGTCATCTGTAGAAACATGGAAATATCTACACCGCTATCTCTATAAACATGGAAATAACTACACCGCTATCTCTATAAACATGGAAATATCTACACCGATATCTCCATCAACATGGAAATATACACACCGCCATCTCTTTAAACATGGAGGTATCTACAACGCCATCTACATAAACAAGAAAATATCTACACTGCCATCTATATAAACATGGAAATATCTACACCGCCATCTCTATAAACATGGAAATATCTACACTGCCATTTGTAGAAAGATGGAAATATCTACACCGCCATCTATATAAACGTGGAAATATCTACACCGCTATCTGTATAAACATGGAAATATCTACACCGCAATCAGTATAAACATGGAAATATCTACACCGCTCTCTGTATAAATATGAATTATCTAAACCGCTATCTCTATAAATGTGGTAATATCTACACTGCTATCTGTATAAACATGGAAATATCCTCACTGCTATCTCTATGCACATTGATATATCTACACCGCTATCTCTATAAACATGGAAATATCTACACCGCCATCTCTATAAACATGGAAATATCTACACCGTCATCTGTATAAACATGGAAATATCTACACCGCTATCTGTATAAACATGGAAATATCTACACCGCGATCTGTATAAACATGGAAATATCTACACAGCTATCTCTATAAACATGGAAATATCTACACCGCCATCTGTATAAACATGGAAATACCTACAAAGTCATCTGTATAAACATGGAAATATCTACACAGCCATCAGTATAAACATGGAAATATCTACACAGCCATCTGTATAAACCTGGAAATATCTGCACTGTCATCTATATAAACATGGAAATATCTACAGAGAACTCTGTATAAGCATGGAAATACCGGCACAGCCATCTCTATAAACATGGAAATATCTACAACGCTATCTGTATAAACTTGGAAATATCTACACCGCTATGTGTATTAACGTGGAAATATCTCCTTTGATATCTGTGTAAACATGGACAAATCTCCACCGCAATATGTATAAACATGAAAACATCTACACTTCTATCTCTATAAACATGGAAATATCTACACTGCCATCTGTACAAACATGGAAATATCTACACAGTCATCTGTAGAAACATGGAAATATCTACACCGCTATCTCTATAAACATGGAAATAACTACACCGCTATCTCTATAAACATGGAAATATCTACACCGCTATCTCCATCAACATGGAAATATACACACCGCCATCTCTTTAAACATGGAGGTATCTACAATGCCATCTACATAAACAAGAAAATATCTACACTGCCATCTATATAAACATGGAAATATACACACACCGCCATCTCTATAAACATGGTAATATCTACACTGCCATTTGTAGAGAGATGGTAATATCTACACCGCCATCTGTATAAACGTGGAAATATCTACACCGCTATCTGTATAAACATGGAAATATCTACACCGCAATCTGTATAAACATGGAAATATCTACACCGCGATCTGTATAAACATGGAAATATCTAAACCGCTATCTGTGTAAACATGGAAATATCTACACAGCTATCTCTATAAACATGGAAATATCTACACCGCCATCTGTATAAACATGGAAATACCTACAAAGTCATCTGTATAAACATGGAAATATCTACACAGCCATCTGTATAAACATGGAAATATCTACACAGCCATCTGTATAAACCTGGAAATATCTGCACTGTCATCTATATAAACATGGAAATATCTACAGAGAACTCTGTATAAACATGGAAATATCGGCACAGCCATCTGTATAAACATGGAAATATCTACAACGCTATCTGTATAAACATGGAAATATCTACACCGCTATGTGTATTAACGTGGAAATATCTCCATTCCTATCTGTATAAACATGGACAAATCTCCACCGCAATATGTATAAACATGAAAATATCTACACTTCTATCTCTATAAACATGGAAATTTCTACACTGCCATCTGTACAAACATGGAAATATCTACACAGTCATCTGTAGAAACATGGAAATATCTACACCGCTATCTCTATAAACATGGAAATAACTACACCACTATCTCTATAAACATGGAAATATCTACACCGCTATCTCCATCAACATGGAAATATACACACCGCCATCTCTTTAAACATGGAGGTATCTACAACGCCATCTACATAAACAAGAAAATATCTACACTGCCATCTATATAAACATGGAAATATCTACACCGCCATCTCTATAAACATGGAAATATCTACACTGCCATTTGTAGAAAGATGGAAATATCTACACCGCCATCTGTATAAACGTGGAAATATCTACACCGCTATCTGTATAAACATGGAAATATCTACACCGCAATCTGTATAAAGATGGAAATATCTACACCGCTCTCTGTATAAATATGAAACATCTAAACCGCTATCTCTATAAAAGTGGAAATATCTACACTGCTATCTGTATAAACATGGAAATATCCTCACTGCTATCTCTATGAACATTGATCGATCTACACCGCTATCTCTATAAACATGGAAATATCTACACCGCCATCTCTATAAACATGGAAATATCTACACCGTCATCTGTATAAACATGGAAATATCTACACCGCTATCTGTATAAACATGGAAATATCTACACCGCGATCTGTATAAACATGGGAATATCTACACCGCGATCTGTATAAACATGGAAATATCTAAACCGCTATCTGTGTAAACATGGAAATATCTACACAGCTATCTCTATAAACATGGAAATATCTACACCGCCATCTCTATAAACATGGAAATACCTACAAAGTCATCTGTATAAACATGGAAATATCTACACAGCCATCTGTATAAACATGGAAATATCTACACAGCCATCTGTATAAACCTGGAAATATCTGCACTGTCATCTATATAAACATGGAAATATCTACAGAGAACTCTGTATAAACATGGAAATATCGGCACAGCCATCTGTATAAACATGGAAATATCTACAACGCTATCTGTATAAACATGGAAATATCTACACCGCTATGTGTATTAACGTGGAAATATCTCCATTGCTATCTGTATAAACATGGACAAATCTCCACGGCAATATGTATAAACATGAAAATATCTACACTTCTATCTCTATAAACATGGAAATATCTACACTGCCATCTGTACAAACATGGAAATATCTACACAGTCATCTGAAGAAACGGGAACATCTACACCGCTATCTCTATAAACATGGAAATAACTACACCGCTATCTCTGAAAACATGGCAATATCTACACCGCTATCTCCATCAACATGGAAATATACACACCGCCATCTCCTTAAACATGGAGGTATCTACAACGCCATCTACATAAACAAGAACATATCTACACTGCCATCTATATAAACATGGAAATATCTACACCGCCATCTCTATAAACATGGAAATATCTACACTGCCATTTGTAGAAAGATGGAAATATCTACACCGCCATCTGTATAAACGTGGAAATATCTACACCGCTATCTGTATAAACATGGAAATATCTACACCGCAATCTGTATAAACATGGAAATATCTACACCGCTCTCTGTACTAATATGAAATATCTAAACCGCTATCTCTATAAAAGTGGAAATATATACACTGCTATCTGTATAAACATGGAAATATCCTCACTGCTATCTCTATGAACATTGATATATCTACACCGCTATCTCTATAAACATGGGGATAACTACACCGCCATCTCTATAAACATGGTAATATCTACACCGTCATCTGTATAAACATGGAAATATCTACACCGCTATCTGTATAAACATGGAAATATCTACACCGCGATCTGTATAAACATGGAAATATCTACACCGCGATCTGTATATACATGGTAATATCTAAACCGCTATCTGTGTAAACATGGAAATATCTACACAGCTATCTCTATAAACATGGAAATATCTACACCGCCATCTGTATAAACATGGAAATACCTACAAAGTCATCTGTATAAACATGGAAATATCTACACAGCCATCTGTATAAACATGGAAATATCTACACAGCCATCTGTATAAACCTGGAAATATCTGCAATGTCATCTGTATAAACCTGGAAATATCTGCACTGTCATCTATATAAACATGGAAATATCTACAGAGAACTCTGTATAAACATGGAAATATCGGCACAGCCATCTGTATAAACATGGAAATATCTACAACGCTATCTGTATAAACATGGAAATATCCTCACTGCTATCTCTATGAACATTGATATATATACACCGCTATCTCTATAAACATGGAAATATCTATACCGCAGTCTCTATAAACATGGAAATATCTCCACCGCTATCTGTATAAACATGAAAATGTCTACACTGCTTTCTGTATAAACATGGATATATCTACACCGCAATCTGTATAAACATGGAAATATCTACAACGTTATGTGTGTAAACATGGAAATATCTACACAACTATCTGTGTAAACTTGGAAATATCTACACAGCAATCTTCGTAAACATTGAAATATATACACGGTAATCTGAGCAAAGATGGAAATAAGTACACCGCTATTTCTGTAAACATGGAAATATCTACATCGCTACCTGTATAAACATGGAAATAACTATACCGCTGTCTCTATAATCTAGGAAATATCTACACCGCCATCTGTAGAAACATGGAAATATCTACACCACAATCTGTATAAACATGGAAATAACTACACCGCTATCTGTATAAATATGGAAATATCTACACCACTATCTCTATAAACATGGAAATACCTCCACCACTTTCTCTATAAACATGGAAATATCTACACTGCAATCTCTATATACATGGAAATATCTACACCACCATCTCTATAAACATGAAAATATCTACACCGCCATCTTCAGAAACATGGATGAATCTACACCGCCATCTGTATAAATATGGAAATAACTACACCGCTATCTCTATAGACCTGGAAATATCTACACCGCTATCTGTATAAACATGGAAATATCTACACCGCCATCTGTATAAAGATGGAAATATCTACACCGCAATCTGTATAAATATGGAAATAACTACACCGCTATCTCTATAGACCTGGAAATATCTACACCGCTATCTGTATAAACATGGAAATACTTCCTCTCCCATCTGTATAAAGATCGAAATATCTACACCGCGAGCTGTATAAACATGGAAATATCTACACCACTATCTGTATAAACATGGAAGTAGCAACACCGCTGTCTGTATAAACATGGAAATATCTACACCGCAATCTCTATGAACATGAAAATACTTACACCACCATCTCTATAAACATGGAAATATTTACACCGCTATCTCTATAAACATAGAAGTAACTACACCGCCATCTCTATAAACATGGAAATATCTACACCGCCATCTGCATAAACATGGAAATATCTATACAGACATCTGTATAAACTTGGAAATATCTACACAGACATCTGTAGAAAGATGAAAATATCTACAAAGCGATCTGTAAACATGGGAATTTCTACACTGCTACCTGTATAAACATGGAAATATCTACACAGCTATCTGTATAAATATGGAAATAACTACAGCGCTATCTGTATAAACATGGAAATTTTTACACCGCTATCTGTATAAACATGGAAATATCTACACTGCCATCTGTACACACATGGAAATATCTACACAGCCATCTGTATAAACATGGAAATATCTACACCGCCATCTCCATCAACATGGAAATATACACATCGCCATCTCTTTAAACATGGAGGTATCTACAACGCCATCTACATAAACAAGAAAATATCTACACTGCCATCTATATAAACATGGAAATATCTACACCGCCATCTCTATAAACATGGAAATATCTACACTGCCATTTGTAGAAAGATGGAAATATCTACACCGCCATCTGTATAAACGTGGAAATATCTACACCGCTATCTGTATAAACATGGAAATAGCTACACCGCAATCTGTATAAACATGGAAATATCTACACCGCGATCTGTATAAACATGGAAATATCTAAACCGCTATCTATGTAAACATGGAAATATCTACACAGCTATCTCTATAAACATGGAAATATCTAAAACGCCATCTGTATAAACATGGAAATACCTACAAAGTCATCTGTATAAACATGGAAATATCTGCACAGCCATATGTATAAACATGGAAATATCTACACAGCCATCTGTATAAACCTGGAAATATCTGCACTGTCATCTATATAAACATGGAAATATCTACAGAGAACTCTGTATAAACATGGAAATATCGGCACAGCCATCTGTACAAACATGGAAATATCTACAACGCTATCTGTATAAACATGGAAATATCTACACCGCTATTTGTATTAACGTGGAAATATCTCCATTGCTATCTGTATAAACATGGACAAATCTCCAGCGCAATATGTATAAACACGAAAATATCTACACTTCTATATCTATAAAAATGGAAATATCTTCACTGCCATCTGTACAAACATGGAAATATCTACACAGTCATCTGTAGAAACATGGAAATATCTACACCGCTATCTCTATAAACATGGAAATAACTACACCGCTATCTGTATAAACATGGAAATATCTACACCGCTATCTCCATCAACATGGAAATATACACACCGCCATATCTTTAAACATGGAGGTATCTACAATGCCATCTACATAAACAAGAAAATATCTACACTGCCATCTATATAAACATGGAAATATCTACACCGCCATCTCTATAAACATGGAAATATCTACACTGCCATTTGTAGAAAGATGGAAATATCTACACAGCCATCTGTATAAACGTGGAAATATCTACACCGCTATCTGTATAAACATGGAAATATCTACACCGCAATCTGTATAAACATGGAAATATCTACACCGCTCTCTGTATAAATATGAAATATCTAAACCGCTATCTCTATAAAAGTGGAAATATCTACACTGCTATCTGTATAAACATGGAAATATCCTCACTGCTATCTCTATGAACATTCATATATCTACACCGCCATCTCTATAAACATGGAAATATCTACACCGTCATCTGTATAAACATGGAAATACCTACACCGCGATCTGTATAAACATGGAAATATCTACACAGCTATCTCTATAAACATGGAAATATCTACACCGCCATCTGTATAAACATGGAAATACCTACAAAGTCATCTGTATAAACATGGAAATATCTACACAGCCATCTCTATAAACATGGAAATATCTACACCGTCATCTTTATAAACATGGAAATATCTACACCGCTATCGGTATAAACATGGAAATATCTACACCGCGATCTGTATAAACATGGAAATATCTACACCGCGATCTGTATAAACATGGAAATATCTAAACCGCTATCTCTGTAAACATGGAAATATCTACACAGCTATCTCTATAAACATGGAAATATCTACACCGCCATCTGTATAAACATGGAAATACCTACAAAGTCATCTGTATAAACATGGAAATATCTACACAGCCATCTGTATAAACATGGATATATCTACGCAGCCATCTGTATAAACCTGGAAATATCTGCACTGTCATCTATATAAACATGGAAATATCTACAGAGAACTCTGTATAAACATGGAAATATCGGCACAGCCATCTGTATAAACATGGAAATATCTACAATGCTATCTGTATAAACATGGAAATATCTACACCGCTATGTGTATTAACGTGGAAATATCTCCATTGCTATCTGTATAAACATGGACAAATCTCCACCGCAATCTGTATAAACATGAAAATATCTACACTTCTATCTCTATAAACATGGAAATATCTACACTGCCATCTCTATAAACGTGGAAATATCTACACTGCCATTTGTAGAAAGATGGAAATATCTACACCGCCATCTGTATAAACATGGAAATATCTACACCGCTATCTCTATAAACATGGAAATAACTACACCGCTATCTCTATAAACATGGAAATATCTACACCGCTATCTCCATCAACATGGAAATATACACACCGCCATCTCTTTAAACATGGAGGTATCTACAACGCCATGTACATAAACAAGAAAATATCTACACTGCCATCTATATAAACATGGAAATATCTACAACGCCATCTCTATAAACATGGAAATATCTACACTGCCATTTGTAGAAAGATGGAAATATCTACATCGCCATGTGTATAAACGTGGAAATATCTACACCGCTATCTGTATAAACATGGAAATATCTACACCGCAATCTGTATAAACATGGAAATATCTACACCGCTCTCTGTATAAATATGAAATATCTAAACCGCTATGTCTATAAAAGTGGAAATATCTACACTGCTATCTGTATAAACACGGAAATATCCTCACTGCTATCTCTATGAACATTGATATATCTACACCGCTATCTCTATAAACATGGAAATATCTACACCTCCATCTCTATAAACATGGAAATATCTACACCGTCATCTGTATAAACATGGAAATATCTACACCGCTATCTGTAAAAACATGGAAACATCTACACCGCGATCTGTATAAACACGGAAATATCTAAACCGCTCTCTGTGTAAACATGGAAATATCTACACAGCTATCTCTATAAACATGGAAATATCTACACCGCCATCTGTATAAATATGTAAATACCTACAAAGTCATCTGTATAAACATGGAAATATCTACAAAGCCATCTGTATAAACATGGAAATATCTACACAACCATCTGTATAAACCTGGAAATATCTGCACTGTCATCTATATAAACATGGAAATATCTACAGAGAACTCTGTATAAACATGGAAATATCGGCACAGCCATCTGTATAAACATGGAAATATCTACAACGCTATCTGTATAAACATGGAAATATCTACACCGCTATGTGTATTAACGTGGAAATATCTCCATTGCTATCTGTATAAACATGGACAAATCTCCACCGCAATATGTATGAACATGAAAATATCTACACTTCTATCTCTATAAACATGGAAATATCTACACTGCCATCTGTACAAACATGGAAATATCTACACAGTCATCTGTAGAAACATGGAAATATCTACACCGCTCTCTGTATAAATATGAAATATCTAAACCGCTATCTCTATAAAAGTGGAAATATCTACACTGCTATCTGTATAAACATGGAAATATCCTCACTGCTATCTCTATGAACATTCATATATCTACACCGCCATCTCTATAAACATGGAAATATCTACACCGTCATCTGTATAAACATGGAAATACCTACACCGCGATCTGTATAAACATGGAAATATCTACACAGCTATCTCTATAAACATGGAAATATCTACACCGCCATCTGTATAAACATGGAAATAACTACAAAGTCATCTGTATAAACATGGAAATATCTACACAGCCATCTCTATAAACATGGAAATATCTACACCGTCATCTTTATAAACATGGAAATATCTACACCGCCATCTACATATCCATGGAAATATCTGTGCCGCCATCTGTATAAACATGGAAATATCAACACGGTCATCTGTGTATAGATGGAAATATCAACACCGCCATCTGTACAAACATGGAAATATCTGCACCGCTATCTGTATAAACATGGAAATATCTACACCGGGTTCTGTATAAACATGGAAATATCTACACCGATATCTGTATAAACATGGAAATATCTACACCGCGATCTGTATAAACATGGAAATATCTACAAAGTCATCTGAATAAACATGGAAATTTCTACACCACCATTTGTATAAACATGGAAATACCTACAATACCATCTGTATACACATGGAAATATCTACACAGACATCTGTATAAATATGGAAATATCTACACCGCCGTCTGTGTAAACATGGAAATATCTACACCGCTATGTCTATAAACATGGAAATACCTACACCGCTATCTCTATAAACATGGAAATATCTACACTGCTATCAGTATAAACATGGAAATATCTACACCGCGATCTGTATAAACATGGAAATATCTATACAGCGATCTGTATAAAGATGGAAATATCTTCAGCACGATCTGTATAAACATGGAAATATCTACACCGCTAACTGTATAAACATGGTAATCTCTACACCACCATCTATATGAACATGGAAATATCTACACCGCCATCTGTATAAACATGGAAATATCTACAACGCCATCTGTAGAAAGATGTAAATACCTACACCGCAATCGGTGTAAACATGGAAATATCTACACCGATATCTGTAAAAACATGGAAATATCTACACCGCTATCTGTATAAACATGGAAATATCTACAGCGCCATCTCTATAAACATTGAAATATCTACACTGCCATCTGTAAAAACATGGAAATATCTACACAGTCATCTGAATAAACATGGAAATATCTACACCACCATCTGTATAAACATGGAAATACCTACAAAACCATCTGTATACACATGGAAATATCTACACAGACATCTGTATAAATATGGAAATATCTACACTGCCGTCTGTGTAAACATGGAAATATCTACACTGCCATCTGTAGAAAGATGGAAATATCAACACCGCTATCTCTATAAATATGGAAATATCTACACCGCCATCTCTATAAACATGAAAATATCTACACTGCCATCTCCATAAAGATGGAAGTATCTACTCCGCCATGTGTATAAACACGGAAATATCTACACCACCATCCGTGTAAACATGGAAATATCTACACCGCTATCTGTATAAACATGGAAATATCTCCACCGCCATCTGCATGTCCATGGAAATATCTACACCGCCATCTCTATAAACATGGAAATATCTACACGGCCATCTGTGTATAGATGGAAATATCAACACCGCCATCTGTACAAACATGGAAATATCTACACCGCTATCTCTATAAACATGGAAATATCTGCACCGCCATCTGTAAAAACATGGAAATACCTATACAGTCATCTGTATAAACATGGAAATATCTACAATGCTGTCTGTATACACATGGAAATATGTACACAGCCATCTGTATAAACATGTAAATATCTACACCGGTATCTGTATAAACATGGAAATATCTACACCATGATCTGTATAAACATGGAAATATCTACACCGCGGTCTGTATAAACATGGAAATATCTTCACCACGATCTGTATAAACATGGAAATAACTACACCGCTATCTGTATAAACATGGTAATATCTACACCACCATATATATAAACATGGAAATATCCACACCGCCATCTGTATAAACATGGAAATATCTACAATGCCATCTGTAGAAAGATGGAAATATCTACACCGCAATCTGTGTAAACATGGAAATATCTACACCGATATGTGTAAAAACATGGAAATATCTACACAGCTATCTCTATAAACATGGAAATATCTACACCGCCATCTGTATAAACATGGAAAAACCTACAAAGTCATCTGTATAAACATGGAAATATCTACAAAACCATCTGTATAAACATGGAAATATCTACAACGCCATCTGTAGAAAGATGTAAATACCTACACCGCAATCGGTGTAAACATGGAAATATCTACACCGATATCTGTAAAAACATGGAAATATCTACACCGCTATCTGTATAAACATGGAAATATCTACAGCGCCATCTCTATAAACATTGAAATATCTACACTGCCATCTGTAAAAACATGGAAATATCTACACAGTCATCTGAATAAACATGGAAATATCTACACCACCATCTGTATAAACATGGAAATACCTACAAAACCATCTGTATACACATGGAAATATCTACACAGACATCTGTATAAATATGGAAATATCTACACTGCCGTCTGTGTAAACATGGAAATATCTACACTGCCATCTGTAGAAAGATGGAAATATCAACACCGCTATCTCTATAAATATGGAAATATCTACACCGCCATCTCTATAAACATGAAAATATCTACACTGCCATCTCCATAAAGATGGAAGTATCTACTCCGCCAAGTGTATAAACACGGAAATATCTACACCACCATCCGTGTAAACATGGAAATATCTACACCGCTATCTGTATAAACATGGAAATATCTCCACCGCCATCTGCATGTCCATGGAAATATCTACACCGCCATCTCTATAAACATGGAAATATCTACACGGCCATCTGTGTATAGATGGAAATATCAACACCGCCATCTGTACAAACATGGAAATATCTACACCGCTATCTCTATAAACATGGAAATATCTGCACCGCCATCTGTAAAAACATGGAAATACCTATACAGTCATCTGTATAAACATGGAAATATCTACAATGCTGTCTGTATACACATGGAAATATGTACACAGCCATCTGTATAAACATGTAAATATCTACACCGGTATCTGTATAAACATGGAAATATCTACACCATGATCTGTATAAACATGGAAATATCTACACCGCGGTCTGTATAAACATGGAAATATCTTCACCACGATCTGTATAAACATGGAAATAACTACACCGCTATCTGTATAAACATGGTAATATCTACACCACCATATATATAAACATGGAAATATCCACACCGCCATCTGTATAAACATGGAAATATCTACAATGCCATCTGTAGAAAGATGGAAATATCTACACCGCAATCTGTGTAAACATGGAAATATCTACACCGATATGTGTAAAAACATGGAAATATCTACACAGCTATCTCTATAAACATGGAAATATCTACACCGCCATCTGTATAAACATGGAAAAACCTACAAAGTCATCTGTATAAACATGGAAATATCTACAAAGCCATCTGTATAAACATGGAAATATCTACACAGGCATCTGTATATACATGGAACTATCTACACCGCTATTTGTATAAACATGGAAATAACTACACTGCTATTTGTATAAACAAGGAAATATCTACACCGTGATCTGTATAAACATGCAAATATCTTCACCGCCATCTCTATAAACATGGAAAAATCAACACCGCGATGTCTATGAACATGGAAATATCTGCACAGCCATCTCTATAAACATGGAAATATCTACACCACGATCAGTATAAACATGGAAATATCTACACTGCTATCTGAATCAACATGGAAATATCTCCACTGCTATCTCTATAAACATCGAAATAGCTACACTGCCATCTGTGTAAACATGGAAATACTTACAAAATTATCTGTATAAACTTGGAAATATCTACACCGCCATCTGTATAAACATGGAAATATCTACACAGCCATGTGTATATACATGGAAATATCTACACCGCTATCTATATAAACATGGAAATAACTACACCGCTATCTGTATGAACATGGAAATATATACACCGCGATCTGTATAAACATGGAAATATCTACACAGCGATCTGTATAAACATGGAAATATCTTCAGCACGATCTGTATAAACATGGAAATATCTTCACCGCTATCTGTATAAACATGGAAATATCTACACCACCATCTATGTAAACATGGAAATATCTACACCGCCATCTGTATAAACATCGAAATATCTACAATGCCGTCTGTAGAAAGATGTAAATATCTACACCGCAATCTGTGTAAACATGGAAATATCTACACCGATATCTGTAAAAACATGGAAATGTCTACACCGCTATCTGTATAAACATGGAAATATCTACACCGCGATCTGTATAAACATGGAAATATCTACAGCGCCATCTCTATAAACATTGAAATATCTTCACTGCCATCTGTAAAAACATGGAAATATCTACACAGTCATCTGAATAAACATGGAAATATCTACACCACCATCTGTATAAACATGGAATTACCTACAATACCATCTGTATACACATTTAAATATCTACACAGACATCTGTATAAATATGGAAATATCTACATCGCCGTCTGTGTAAACATGGAAATATCTACACTGCCTTCTGTAGAAAGATGGAAATATCAACACCGCTATCTCTATAAATAGGGAAATATCTACACCGCCATCTCTATAAACATGAAAATATCTACACTGCCATCTCCATAAAGATGGAAGTATCTTCTCCGCCATGTGTATAAACACGGAAATATATACACCACCATCTGTGAAAATATGGAAATATCTTCACCACTATCGGTATAAACATGGAAATATCTACAACGCCATCTATATTAACATGGAAATATCTTCACCACGATCTGCATAAACATGGAAATATCTACACCGCTATCTCTATAAACATGGTAATATATACACCGCGATGTGTATAAACATGGAAATATCTACACCGCGATCTGTGTAAACATGGAAATATCTACACCGCGATCTGTATAAACATGGAAATATCTACACAGCTATCTCTATAAACATGGAAATATCTACACCGCCATCTGTATAAACATGGAAATAACTACAAAGTCATCTGTATAAACATGGAAATATCTGCAAAGCCATCTGTATATACATGGAAATATCTACACCGCTATTTGTATAAACATGGAAATAACTACACTGCTGTTTGTATAAACAAGGAAATATCTACACCGTGATCTGTATAAACATGGAAATATCTTCACCGCCTTCTGTATAAACATGGAAATATCTACACTGCTATCGGTATAAACATGGAAATATCTACACCGCTATCTGTATAAACATGGAAATATCTACATCCCTATCTCTGTAAGCATCGAAATATCTACACAGCTATCTGTGTAAACTTGGAAATATCTACACAGCTATCTGTGTAAAAGTGGAAATATCTACACAGCAATCTGTGTAAAGATGGAAATATCTACATCGCTATCTCTGTAAACATGGAAATATCTACAACGCTATCTGTATAAACATGGAAATATCTATACCGCAGTCTCTATAAACTTGGAAATATCTCCACCGCTATCAGTATAAATATGAAAATATCTACACCGCTATCTCTATAAACATAGACATATCTACACCCCAAGCTGTATAAACTTGGAAATATCTACACCGCTATCTGTATAAACATGGAAGTACCTACACCGCTATCTGTATAAATATGGAAATATCTACACCGCTATGTCTATAAACATGGAAATACCTACACCGCTTTCTCTATAAACATGGAAATATCTAAACTGCAATCTCTATATACATGGAAATATCTACACCGCCATCTGTATAAACATGAAAATAACTACACCGCAATCTTCAGAAACATGGATGTATCTACACCGCCATCTGTATAAACATGGAAATATCTACACCACTATCTGCATAAACATGGGAATATCTTCACTGCCATCTGTATAAACATGGAAATATCTACACCACTATCTGTATAAACATGGAAATATCTTCACTACTATCTGTACAAACATGGAAATATCTACCCAGCCATCTGTATGAACATGGAAATATGTACAACGCTATCTCTATAAACAATAAAATATCTACAACGCTATCTGTAAAAACATGGAAATATCTACATCGCTATCTGTATAAACAGGGAAATATCTCCACCGCTATCTGTATAAACATGGAAATATCTACACCGCTATCTGTATAAACATGGGAATCTCTACACCGCTATCTATATAAACATGGAAATATTTACAACGCTGTCTGTGTAAACATGGAAATATCTACACAGCTATCTGTGTAAACTTGGAAATATCAACACAGCTATCTGTGTAAAAATGGAAATATCTACACAGCAATCTGTGCAAAGATAGAAATATCTACACTGCTATCTCTGTAAACATGGAAATATCTACACCGCTATCTGTATAAACATGGAAATATCTATACTGTTGTGTCTATAAACATGGAAATATCTCCACCGCTATCTGTATACACATGGAAATATCTACACTGCTATCTGTATAAACATGGAAATATCTACAATGCCGTCTGTATACACATGGAAATATCTACACGGCAATCTGTGTATAGATGGAAACATCAACAACGCCATCTATACAAACATGGAAATATCTACACTACTATCTCTATAAACATCGAAATACGTATACTGCGGTCTGTATAAACATGGAAATATCTACACCGGTATCTGTACAAACATGGAAATATCTACACCGCCATCTGCATATCCATGGAAATATCTATGCCGCCATCTGTATAAACATGGAAATATCTACACGGCCCTCTGTGCATAGATGGATATATCAACACCACCATCTGTACAAACATGGAAATATCTACATCGCTATCTCTATAAACATGGAAATATTTGCAATGCCTTCTGTAAAAACATGGAAATACCTATACAGTCATCTGTATAAACATGGAAATATCTACAATGCCATCTGTATACACATAGAAATATCTACATAGCCATCAGTATAAACTTGTAAATATCTACAATGCTATCTCAATAAACATGGAAATATCTACACCGCCATCTCTATAAACATGGAAATATCTACTCTGCCATCTCCATAAACATGGAACTATCTACTCCGCCATCTGTATAAACATGGAAACATCTACACCGTCATCTGTGTGAATAAGGAAATATCTACAATGCCATCTGTATAAAGATATAAATATCTGCACCGCGAGCTTTATAAACATGGAAATATCTACATCGCTACCTTTATAAACGTGGAAATACCAACACCGCTATCGGTATAAACATGGAAATATCTGCAACGTCATCTATATAAACACGGAAATATTTACACCGCTATGTATATAAACATGGAAATACCTACACTGCTATCTCTATAAAGATGGAAATATCCACACCGTCATCTGCATATCCATGAAAACACCTACAACGCCATCTCTATAAAGAGGGAAATATCTACACGGCAATCTGTGTATAGATGGAAATATCAACACTGCCATCTGTACAAACATGGAAATATCTACACCGCTATCTGTATAAACATAGAAATATCTACACTGCAGTCTGTATTAACAAGGAAATATCTACACCGGTATCTGTATAAACATGGAAATATCTACACCACGATCTGTACAAACATGGAAATATTTACACCGCTATCTGTATAAACATGGAAATATCTGCACCGCAATCTCTACAAACATGGAAATATCTACAAAGCCATCTGTATAAACATGGAAATACCTACACAGTCATGTGGAGGAACATTGATATATCTACACTGCCATCTGTATAAACATGGAAATATCTACACAGCCCTCTATATATATATGAAAATATCTGCATAAGCATCTGTATAAACATAGAAATATCTGCACCGCTATCTGTATAAACATGGAAACACCTACACCGCTGTCTCTATAAACATGGAAATATGTACACCGCTATGTGTATAAACTTGGAAATATCTCCACTGCTGTCTGTATAAACATGGAAATATCTCCACCATTATCTGTATAAACATGGAAATATCTACAGCGCCATCTCTATAAACATTGAAATATCTACACTACCATCTGTAAAAACATGGAAATATCTACACAGTAATTTGAATAAACATGGAAATATCTACACCACCATATGTATAAACGTGGAAATACCTACAATACCATCTGTATACACATGGAAATATCTACACAGACATCTGTATAAATATGGAAATATCTACAACTCCATCTGTATAAACATGGAAATATCTACACTGCCATCTGTAGAAAGATGGAAATATCTACACTGCTATCTCTATAAAGATGAAAATATCTACACTGCCATCTCCATAAAGATGGAAGTATCTACTCTGCCATGTGTATAAACGCGGAAATATCTACACCACCATCTGTGTAAACATGGAAATATCTACACCGCTATCTGCATAAACATGGAAATATCTACACCGCCATGTGCATATCCATGGAAAAATCTACGCCGCCATCTCTATAAACCTGGAAATATCTACACAGCTATCTGTATAAATATGGAAATACCTACACCGCCATCTGTATAAACATGGAAATAACTACACAGTCATGTGTAGGAAGATGGAAATATCTACACCACCGTTTGTATAAAGATGGAAATATCTACAACGTTATCTGTATAAACATGGAAATGTCTACACAGTGATGTGTATAAACATGGAAATATTTACAGCACTCTCTGAATAAAGATGGAAATACCTACACCGCTATCTGTAAAAACATGGAAATATCTACAACACTATATGTATAAATATGGAAATATTTACACCGCTATCTCTATAAACATGGAAATATCTACACCGCCATCTCTACAACATGGAAATACCTACACCGCCATCTGTATTAACATGGAAATATCTACACAGTCAACTGTATAAATCTGGAAATATCTACACTGTCATCTATATAAACATGGAAATATTTACATCACTATCTGTATAAACATGGAAATATTTCCACCACTATCTGTGTAAACAAAAAAATATCTACACCGCTATCTTTATAAACATGGAAATATCTACACCCCAATCTGTATAAACATGGATATATCTACACCGCTATCTGAATAAACATGGAAATATCTACACCGCTATCTGTATAAACATGGAAATATCTACACCGCTATCTGTATAAACATGGAAATATCTACAACGCTATCTGCATAAACGTGGAAATATGTACACCGCAATCTGTGCAAATATGGAAATATCTACACCTCTATCTCTGTAAATATGGAAATATCTACACCGCTATCTGTATAAACATGGAAATATCTACAACGCTATCTGTATAAACATGGAAATATATACACCACGATCTGTATAAACATGGATATATCTACAACGCTATCTGTATAAACATGGAAACATCTACACCGCTATCTGTATAAACATGGAATATCTACACCGCTATCTGCATAAACTTGGAAATATCTACTCCACCATCTCTATAAACATGGAAATATCTCCACCGCTCTCTGTATAAACATGGAAATATCTACACCGCTATCTGTATAAACATGGATATATCTACACCGCTATATTTATCAACTTGGAAATATCTCCAACGCTATCTGTATATACATCCAAATATCTACAGCGCTATCTGTATAAAAATGGAAATATCTCCACCGCTATGTGTATAAACTTGGAAATATCTACACCGCTATCTTTATAAACATGGAAATATCTACACCGCAATCACTATAACATGGAAATATCTTCAACACTATCTGTGCAAACATGGAAATATCTACACAGCTGTCTGTGTAAACATGGAAATATGTACACCGCGATCTGTGTGAGGATGGAAATATCTACACCGCAATCTGTGCAAGTATGGAAATATCTACACCTCTATCTCTGTAAACATGGAAATATCTACACCACTATCTGTATAAACATGGAAATAACTGCACCGCTATCTCTATAAACATGGAAATATCCACACCACAATCCGTATAAACATGGAAATATCTGCACCGCAATCTGTATAAACATGGAAATATCTACACCACTATCTGTATAAACATGGAAATATCTGCACCGCTATATGTATAAATATGGAAATATCTTCAACGCTATCTCTATAAACATGGAAATGACGTCACTGTTATCTGTATAAACATGGAAATATCTACATGGCTATCTCTAAAAACATGGAAATATCTACACCATCTTCTGCATAAACATTGAAATGCCTACACTGCCATCTGTATAAACATGGAAATAACTACACTGCTATCTCTATAAACATGGAAATATGTACACTGCCATCTGTATATACATGGAAATACCTACACAGTCATCTGTATAAACATAGAAATATCTACACCTCTATCTGTATAAACGTGGAAATATCTACACTGCCATGTGTATAAACATGGAAATATCTACAAAGCCATCTCTATAAACATGGAAATATCTTCAACGCTATCTCTATAAACATGGAAATAGCCACACCGCTATCTGCAGAAACATGGAATTATCTACACTGCCATCTGTATACACATGGAAATATCTACAAAGTCATCTGTATAAAGATGGAAATATCTACACCGTTATTTGTGTAAACATGTAAACATCTACACTACTGTCTGTATAAAGGTGGAAATATCTACACCGAAATCTGTGGAAATATGGAAACAACTACACATCTATCTCTGTAAATATGGAAATATCTACTCTGATATCTATATAAACATGGAAATATCTACACCTCTGTCTGTATAAACATGGAAATATCTACACCACGATCTGTATAAACATGGATATATCTACACCGCTATCTGTATAAATATGGAAACATCTACACTGCTATCTGTATAAACATGGAAATATCTACACTGCTATCTGTATAAATATGGAAATATCTACACCGCTATCTCTATAAACATGGAAATATCTACACCGCTATCTGTATAAACATGGAAATATCTACATGGCTATTTCTATAAATATGGAAATATCTACACCGCCATCTGTATAAACATGGAAATAACTACACAGTCATCTGTTTAAACATAGAAATATCCACACAATTATCTATATAAACACGGAAATATCTACACTGCCATCTGTATGAACATGGAAATATCTACACAGCCATCTCTATAAACATGGAAATATCTACATTGCTATCTGAATAAACATGGAAGGAGCTAAACCGCTATCTGTATAAACCTGGAAATATCTACAACGCCTTCCCTAAAAATATGGAAATATCTACACAGTCATCTGTAGAAACATGGAAATATCTACACCGCCATCTGTATACACATGGAAATATCTCCACCGCTATCTGTATAAACATGGAAATATCTACACTGCTCTCTGTATAAACATGGAAATATCTACACCGCTATCTGTATAAACATGGAAATATCTACACTGCCATCTGTATAAAGATGGAAATAGCCACACTGCTATCTGTATAAATATGGAAATATCTTCACTGCCATCTGAATAAACATGGAAATATCTGCACGGCTATCTGTATAAATATGGAAATATCTACACCGCTACCTTTCTAAACATGGAAATATCTACAAAGCTATCTGTATAAACATGGATATATCTACACCGCTATCTCTATAAACATGGAAATATCTACACCGCCATCTGTATAAACATGGAAATATCTACACCGCCATCTGTATAAACATGGAAATATGTACACAGTCATCTGTATAAACATGGAAATATCTACACCGCTATCTGTATAAACATGGAAATATCTACACCGCTATCCGTATAAACATGGAAATATCTACACCGCTATCTGTATAAATATGGAAATATCCACACCGCTATCCCTATAAACATGGAAATGTCTACACCGCTATCTGTATAAACATGGAAATATCTACATGGCTATCTCTATAAACACGGAAATATCTACACCGCTATCTGCATACACATGGAAATTTCTACATCGTTATCTGTACAAACATGGAAATATCTCCATCGCTCTCTCTATGAACATGGAAATATCTCCACCGCTATCTGTATGAACTTGGAAATATCTTCACCGCTATCTTTATAAACATGTAAATATCTACTCCACTATCTGTATAAACATGGATGTATGTACACTGCCATCTGTATAAACATGGTAATAGCCACACCGCTATCTGTATAAGCATGAAAATATCTACACCACCATCTGAATAAACATACAAATATCTAAACCGCTATCTGTATAAATATGGAAATATCTACACCGCTATCTCTATAAACATGGAAATGTCTACACCGCTCTCTCTATAAACATGGAAATATCTACACCGCCATCTGAATAAACATACAAATATCTACACCGCTATCTCTATAAGTTTGGAAGTATCTACACCGCTATCTCTGTAAACACGGAAATAACTGCACCGCTACCTATATAAACATGGAAATATCTACACCACTATCTCTATAAACATGGAAATATCTACACCGCTATCTGCATATACTTGAAGATATCTACACCACCATCTCTATAAACATTGAAATATCTCCAACGCTATCTGTATAAACATGGAAATATCTCCACCGCTCTCTGTATAAACATGGAAATATCTACACCGCTATCTGTATAAACATGGAAATATCTACACCGCTATCTGTATAAACATGGAAATATCTACACCGCTATCTGTATAAACATGCAAATATCTACAGCGCTATCAGTATAAACATGGAAATATCTCCACCGCTATCTGTATAAACATGGAAATATCTACACTGCTATCTTTATAAACATGGAAATATCTACACCGCAATCTCTATAAACATGGAAATACCTACAACACTATCTTTGTAAACAAGGAAATATCTACACAGCTGTCTGTTTAAACATGGAAATATGTACACCTCAATCTGTGTGACAATGGAAATATCTACACCGCAATCTGTGCAAATATGGAAATATCTACACCTCTATCTCTGTAAACATGGAAATATCTACACCACAATCTGTACAAACATGGAAATATCTACTCCGCTATCTGTATAAATATGGAAATATCTACACCACTATCTCTATAAACATGGAAATGTCTACACCACCTTTTCTATAAACATGAAAATATCTACACTGCCATCTGTATAAACACGGAAATAACTACACCGCTATCTCTGTAAACATGGAAATATCTACACTGCCATCTGTATATACATAGAAATAGCTACACAGTCATCTGTATAAACATGGAAATATCAACACCACTATCTGTATAAATGTGGAAATATCTACACTGCCATCTGTATAAACATGGAAATATCTACACAGCAATCTCTATAAACATGGAAATATCTACAACGCTACCTCTTTAAACATGGAAATAGCCACACCGCTATCTGCATAAACATGGAAAAATCAACACTGCCATTTGTATACACGGTAATATCTACACAGTCATCTGTATAAAGATGGAAATATCTACACCGTTATCTGTATAAACATGGAAATATCTACACTGCTATCTGTATAAAGGTGGAAATATCTACACTGCAATCTGTGGAAATATGGCAATATCTACACATCTATCTCTGTAAATATGGAAAAATCTACTCCGCTATCTATATAAACATGGAAAAATCTACACCGCTGTCTGTATAAACGTGGAAATATCTACACCATGATCTGTATAAACGTGCATATATCTACACCGCTATCTGTATAAACATGGAAACATCTACAACGCTATCTGTATAAACATGGAAATATCTACACCGCTATCTGTATAAATATGGAAATATCTACATCGCTATCTCTATAAACATGGAAATGTCTACACCGCTATCTGTATAAACATGGAAATATCTACATGGCTATTTCTATAAATATGGAAATATCTACACCGCCATCTGTATAAACATGGAAATACCTTCACAGTCATCTGTATAAACATAGAAATATCCACACCACTATCTGTATAAACACGGAAATATCTACACTGCCATCAGTATAAAAATGGAAATATCTACACAGCCTTCTCTATAAACATGGAAATATCTACATGGCTATCTGAATTAACATGGAAATAGCTAAACCGCTATCTGTATAAACATGGAAATATCTACACCGTCATCTGTAAAAATGTGGAAATATCTACACAGTCATCTGTAGAAACATGGAAATATCTACACCGCCATCTGCATACACATGGAAATATCTCCACCGCTATCTGTATAAACATGGAATTATCTACACAGCTATCTGGATAAACATGGAAATATATACACCGCTATTTGAATAGACATGGAAACATCTACACTGCAATCTGTGCAAACATGGAAATATCTACACTGCTATCTGTGTACACATGGATATATCTACAACGCTATCTCTATAAACATGGATATATCTACACCGCCTTCTGTGTAAACATGGAAATATGTACACAGTCATCTGTATAAACATGGAAATAACTACACCGCTATCTGTATAAACATGGAAACATCCACACCGCTATCTGTATAAACATGGAGATATCTACACCGCTATCTGTATAAATATGGAAATATTTATACCGCTATCTCTATAAACATGGAAATGTCTACACCGCTATCTGTATAAACATGGAAATATCTACATGGCTATTTCTATAAAGATTGAAATATCTACACCGCCATCTGTATAAACATGGAAATACCTACACAGTCATCTGTTTAAACATAGAAATATCCACACCATTATCTGTATAAACACGGAAATATCTACACTGCCATCTGTATAAACATGGAAATATCTACACAGCCATCTCTATAAACATGGAAATATCTACATTGCTATCTGAATACACATGGAAATTTCTAAACTGCTATCTGTATAAACCTGGAAATATCTACAACGCCATCTGTAAAAATATGGAAATATCTACACAGTCATCTGTAGAAACATGGAAATATCTACATCGCCATCTGTATACACATGGAAATATCTCCACCGCTATCTGTATAAACATGGAAATATCTACACCGCTATGTGTATAAAGATGGAAATATCTACACCGCTGTTCGTATAGACATGGAAATATCTACAATGCAATCTGTATAAACATGGAAATAACTACACTGCTATCTGTATAAACATGGAAATATCTACACCGCTATCTGTAGAAACGTGGAAATATCTACACTGCCATCTGTATAAACATGGAAATAGCCACACCGCTATCTGTATAAATATGGAAATATCTACACCGCCATCTGAATAAACATGGAAATATCTACACGGCTATCTGTATAAATATGGAAATATCTACACCGCTACCTCTATAAACATGGAAATATCTATACAGCTAACTGTATAAACATGGATATATCTACAGCGCTATCTCTATAAACATGGAAATATCTACACCGCCATCAGTATAAACATGGAAATATGTACACAGTCATCTGTATAAACATGGAAATTATTACACCGCTATCTGTATAAACATGGAAATATCTACACCGCTATCCGTATAAACATGGAAATATCTACACCGCTATCTGTATAAATATGGAAATATCCACACCGCTATCCCTATAAACATAGAAATGTCTACACCGTTATCTGTATAAACATGGAAATATCTACATGGCTATCTCTATAAACATGGAAATATCTACACCGTTATCTGCATAAACACGGAAATATTTACACCGCTATCTGCATAGACATGGAAATATCTACATCGTTATCTGTACAAACATGGAAATATCTCCATCGCTATCTCTATGAACATGGAAATATCTAAACCGCTATCTGTATAAACTTGGAAATGTCTTCACCGCTATCTTTATAAACATGGAAATATCTACCCCACTATCTGTATAAACATGGATATATCTACACTGCCATCTGTATAAACATGGTAATAGCCACATCGCTATCTGTATAAACATGAAAATATTTACACGACCATCTGAATAAACATGAAAATATCTAAAACGCTATCTGTATAAATATGGAAATATCTACACCGATATCTCTGTAAACATGGAAATATCTACACCGCTACCTGTATAAACATGGACATATCTACACCGCTATCTCTATGAACATGGAAATAGCTACACCGCTACCTGCATAAACTTGGAAATATCTACACCACCATATCTAGAAACATGGAAATATCTCCACCGCTATCTGTATAAACATGGAAATATCTCCTCCACTCTCTGTATAAACATGGAAATATCTCTACCGCTATCTGTATAAACATGGAAATATCTACATCGCTATCTGTATAAACATGGAAATATCTACACCGCAATCTCTATAAACATGGAAATATCTACAACACTATCTGTGTAAACATGGAAATATCTACACCGCTGTCTGTGTAAACATGGAAATATGTACACCGAAATCTGTGTGAAGATGGAAATATCTACATCGCAATCTGTGCAAATATGGAAATATCTACACCTCTATCTCTGTAAACATGGAAATATCTACACCACTCTCTGTATAAGCATGGAAATACCGACACCGCTATCTGTATAAACATGGAAATATCTACACCACTATCGGTATAAACATGGAAATAACTCCTCGGTTATCTGTATAAATATGGAAATATCTACACCGCTATCTCTATAAACATGGAAATATCTACACCACTCTCTTTATAAACATGGAAATAGCTACAACGCCATCTCAATAAACATACAAATATCTACACCGCTATCTCTATAAATATGGAAGTATCTACACAGCTATCTCTGTAAACACGGAAATATCTACACCGCTACCTGTAAACTTGGAAATATCTACACCATTATCTCTATAAACATGGAAATATCTACACCGCTATCTGCATATACTTGAAAATATCTACACCACCATCTCTATAAACATTGAAATATCCCCACTGCTATCTGTATAAACATGGAAATATCTCCACCGCTCTCTGTATAAACTTGGAAATATCTACACCGCTATCTGTATAAACATGGAAATATCTGCACCGCTATCTGTAAAAACATGGAAATATTTACACCGCTATCTGTATAAACATGCAAATATCTACAGCGCTACCTGTATAAACATGGAAATATCTCCACCACTATCTGTATAAAGATGGAAATATCTACACTGCTATCTTTATAAACATGGAAATATCTACACTGCAATCTCTATAAACATGGATATACATACAACAGTAACTCTGTAAACAAGGAAATATCTACACAGCTGTCTGTGTAAACATGGAAATACCAACACCGCAATCTGTGTGAGGATGGAAATACCTACACCGCAATCTTTGCAAACATGGAAATATCTACAACTCTATCTCTGTAAACATGGAAATATCTACAATACAATCTGTATAAACAGGGAAATATCTACACCACTATCTGTATAAACATGGAAATATCTACTCCGCTATCTCTATAAACATGGAAATGTGTACACCGCCTTCTGTATAAACATGAAAATATCTACACTGCCATCTGTATAAACACGGAAATAACTACACCTCTATCTCTATAAACATGGAAATATGTACACTGCCGTCTGTATATACATGGAAATAGCTACAGAGTCATCTGTATAAACGTGGAAACATGTACACCACTATCTGTATAAACGTGGAAATATCTACACTGCCATCTGTATAAACATGGAAATATCTACACAGCCATCTCTATAAACATGGAAATATCTACAACGCTACCTCTATAAACATGGAAATAACCACACCACTATCTGCATAAACATGGAAATATCTACACTGCCATCTGTATACACATGGAAATATCTTCACAGTCATCTGTATAAAGATGGAAATATCTACAACGTTATCTGTATAAACATGGAAATATCTTCACCGCTATCTGTATAAAGGCGGAAATATCTACACCGCAATCTGTGGAAATATGGAAATATCTACACATCTATCTCTGTAAATATGGAAATATCTACTCCGCTATCTATATAAACATGGGAATATCTACACCGCTGTCTGTCTAAACATGGAAATATCTACACCATGATCTGTATAAACATGGATATATCTACACCGCTATCTGTATAAACATGGAAACATCTACACCACTATCTGTATAAACATGGAAATATCTACACCGCTATCTGTATAAATGTGGAAATATCTACACCGCTATTTCTATAAACATGGAAATGCCTACACCGCTATCTGTATAAACATGGAAATATCTACATGGCTATTTCTATAAATATGGAAATGTCTGCCCCACCATCTGTATAAACATGGAAATATCTTCACAGTCATCTGTATAAACATAGAAATATCCACACCACTATCTGTATAAACACGGAAATATCTACACTGCCATCTGTATAAACATGGAAATATGTACACAGCCATCTCTAGAAACATGGAAATATCTACATGACTATCTGAATAAACATGAAAATAGCTAAACCGCTATCTGTGTAAACATGGAAATATCTACACCGCCATTTGTAAAAATATGGAAATATCTACACAGTCATCTGTAGAAACATGGAAATATCTGCACCACCATATGTACACAAATGGAAATATCTCCACCGCTATCTGTGTAAACATAGAAATATCTACACCGCTATCTGTATAAACATGGTAATATCTACACCGCTATCTGCATATACCGCTATCTGCATATACTTGAAAATAACTACACCACCATCTCTATAAACATCGAAATATCTCCACCGCTATCTGTATAAACATGGAAATATCTCCACCGCTCTCTCTATAAACATAGAAATATCTACACCGCTATCTGTATAAACATGGTAATATCTACACCGCTATCTGTAAAAACATGGAAATATCTACACCGCTATCTGTATAAACATGCAAATATCTACAGCTCTATCTGTATAAACATGGAAATATCTCCACCGCTATCTGTATAAACATGGAAATATCTTCACTGTTATCTTTATATACATGTAAATATCTACACCACAATCTGTATAAACATGCAAATATCTACAACACTATCTGTGTAAACAAGGAAATATGTACACAGCTGTCTGTTTAAACATGGAAATATGTACACCGCAATCTGTGTGAAGATGGAAATATCTACACTGCAATCTTTGCAAATATGGAAATATCTACACCTCTATCTCTGCAAACATGGAAATATCTACACCACTCCCTTTATAAACATGGAAATACCTACACCGCTATCTGTATAAACATGGAAATATCTACACCACAATCTGTATAAACATGGATATACCTACACAGCTATCTGTATAAACATGGAAATATCTACACCACTCTCTGTATAAACATGGAAATATCTACTCCGCTATCTGTATAAACATGGGAATATCTACACCACTATCTGTATACACATGGAAATGTCTACACCGCTATCTGTATAAACATGGAAATATCTACATGGCCATCTCCATATACATGGAACTATCTACCCCGACATCTGTATAAACATGGAAATACCTACACCACTATCTGAAGAAACATGGAAATATCTACACAACTGTCATTATAAACATGGAAATACCTACACCTCCATCTCTATACACATGGAAATATTTACACCGCTATCTCTCTAAACATAGAAATATCAACACCGCCATCTCTGTAAACATGGAAATATCTATATCGCCTTCCGAATGAACATGGAAATATCTACAGCGCCATCTGTATAAACATGGAAATATCTAAACTGCCATCTGAGGAAAATGGAAATATGTACACCACGATCTGTATAAACATGGAAATATGAACACCGCTACCTGTATAAACATGGAAATATCTACACGGCTCTCTGTATAAACATAGAAACATCTACAACACGATCTCTATAAACAAGGAAATATCTCCACCGCTATCTGTATTAACATGGAAATATCTACACCGCCATCTGTATAAACATGGAAATATCTACACAGTCATCTCTATAAAAATGGAAATATCTACACCACCATCTCTATATACATGAAAATATCTACACCGCCATCTCCATAAACATGGAACAATCTACACCGCTATCTGCATAAACATGGAAATAACAACACAGCTATCTGTATAAACATGGAAATACCTAAACCACTCTCTCTATAAACATGGAAATAACTATAATGCTATCTGTGTAAACATGGAAATGCCTACAGAGCTATCTGTGTAAACATGGAAATATCTACAACGCTATCTGAATAAACATGGAAATATCCACACCGCAATCAGTTCAAAGATGGAAATAACTACACCGCTATCTGTGTAAACATGGTAATATCTACACCGCTATCTGTATAAACATGGAAATATCTACACTGATATCTGTATAAACATGGAAATATCTACACAGCCATCTCTATATACATGGAAATATCTACACAGTCATCTCTATAAACATGGAAATATCGACACCACCATCTGCTTAAACATGGAAATATCTACACTGCCATCTGTATGCACATGGAAATAACTAAACCGCTATGTGTATAAACAAGGAAATATCTACACTGCCATCTCTATGAAGATGGAAATATCTACACCGCGAGCTGTAGAAACATGGAAATATCTACACCACTATCTGTATAAAGTTGGAAATATCTACACCGCTATCAGTATAAACATGGAAATAACTTCACCGCCATCTGTATAAAGATGGAAATAGATACACAGTCATCTGTATAAACATGGAAATATCTACACCGCCATCTCTATAAACATGAAAACATCTACACCGCCATTTTCAGAAACATGGATGAATCTACACCGCCATCTGTAAAAACATGGAAATATCTACACCACTATCTGTATAAACTTGGAAATATCTTCACTGCTATCTGTATAAACATGGAAATATCTACACCGCCATCTGTATAAAGATGGAAATATCTACACCGCAATCTGTATAAATATGGAAATAGCTACACCGATATCTCTATAGACATGGAAATATCTACACCGCTATCTGTATAAACATGGAAATATCTACACCGCCATCTGTATAAAGATGGAAATATCTACACCGCAATCTGTATAAATATGGAAATAGCTACACCGATATCTCTATAGACATGGAAATATCTACACCGCTATCTGTATAAACATGGAAATATCTACACTGCCATCTGTATAAAGATGGAAATATCTACACCACGAGCTGTATACACATGGAAATATCTACAACGCTATCTGTATAAACATGGAAATACCAACACCGCTATCTGTATAAACATGGAAATATCTACACCGCTATCTCTATAAACATGAAAATACTTACACCACGATATCTATAAACATGGAAATATCTACACCGCTATCTCTATAAACATGGAAATATCTACACTGCCATCTGTATAAAGATGGAAATATCTACACCGCGAGCTACGTAAACATGGAAATATCTACACCGCTATATGTATAAACATGAAAATATTTACTCCACCATCTCTGTAAACATGGAAATATTTACACCGTTATCTCTATAAACATAGAAATAACTACAGAGCCATCTCTATAAACATGGAAATATCTACACAGCCATCTGCATAAACATGGAAATATCTAAACAGACATCTGTAGAAAGATGGAAATGTCTACAAAGCGATCTGTATAAACATGGGAATTTCTACACCGCTACCTGCATAAACGTGGAAATATCTACACCGCTATCTGTATCAACATGGAAATCACTACACCGCAATCTGTATAAACTTGGAAATATCTACAATGGTATCTCTGTAAAGATGGAAATATCTACACAGCTATCTGTGGAATCTTGAAAATATCTAAACCGCTATCTGAGTAAATTTGTCAATAACTACAGCGCAATCTGTGCAAAGTTGGAAATATCTACACCGCTATCTCTGTAAACATGGAAATATCTACTCCACTATCTGTATAAACATGGAAATATCTACACTGCCATCTGTATAAACATGGAAATATCTACATCGCCATCTGTATAAACATGGAAATATCTACACCGCCATCTGTACACTCATGGAAATATCTAAAGAGCCATCTATATAAACATGGAAATATCTACACCGCTATCTCTATAAACATGGAAATGTCTACATCACTATCTGTATAAACAGGGAAATATCTCCACTGCTATCTGTATAAACATGGAAATATCTACACCGCTATCTCTATAAACTTGTAAATAACTACAACGCTATCTGTGTAAACATGGAAATATCTACACAGCTATCTGTGTAAACTTGGAAATATCTACACAGCTATCTTTGTAAAATTGGAAATATCTACACAGCAATCTGTGCAAAGATTGAAATATCTACACTGATATCTCTGTAAACATGGAAATATCTACACCGCTATCTGTATAAACATGGAAATATATATACCGCTGTCTCTATAAACAGGGAAATATCTCCACCGCTATCTGTATAAACATTAAAATACCTACAACGCTATCTGTATAAACATGGACATATCTACACAGCAGTCTGTATAAACATGGAAATATCCACAATGCTATGTGTGTAAACATGGAAATATCTACACAGCTATCTGTGTAAACTTGGAAATATCTACACAGATATCTGCGTAAACATGGAAATATCTACACGGCAAACTGTGCAAAGATGGAAAGAACTACACCGCTATCTCTGTAAAAATGGAAATATCTACACCGCTACCTGTATAAACATGGAAATATCTACACCACTGTCTGTATAAACAAGGAAATATCTCCACCGCCATCTGTAGAAACATGGAAACATCTACACCGTTATCTGTTTAAATATGGAAATACCTACACCGCTTTCTCTATAAACATGGAAATATCTACACTGCAATCTCTAAATACATGGAAATATCTACACCGCCATCTGTATAAACATGAAAATATCTACACCGCCGTCTTCAGAAACATGGATGTATCTACACCGCCGTCTGTATAAACATGGAAATATCTACACAACTATCTGTATAAACATGGAAATATCTTCACTGCTATCTGTATAAACATGGAAATACCTACACCACCATCTGCATAAAGATCGAAATATCTACACCGCAATCTGTATAAATATGGAAATACCTACACCGCTATCTCTATAGACATGGAAATATCTACACCGCTATCTGTATAAACATGGAAATATCTACACTGCCATCTGTATAAAGATGGAAATATCTACACCGCAAGCTGTAGAACCATGGAAATATCTACAGCGCTATCTCTATAAACATGGAAATAGCAACACCGCTATCTGTATCAACATGGAAATATCTACAACGCTATCTCAATAAACATGAAAATAGTTACACCACGATCTCTATAAACATGGAAATATTTACACCGCTATCTCTTTAAACATGGAAATACCTACACAACTTGCACTATAAAGATGAAACTATCTACACATCTATCTGTGTAAACTTGGAAATATCTACACCGCAATCTGTGTAAGCATGGAAATAACTACAACGCTATCTATGTAAACATGGAAATATTTAAAACGCTATCTATGTAAACAGGGAAATATCTATAAAGCTATCTGTAAAACGTGAAAATATCTACACCGCTATCTGTATAAACGATGAAATATCTAAACCGCTATCTGTATAAATGTGGAAATACCTACAACGCTATCTGTATAAACGTGGAAATATCTACATTTCTATCTTTATAAACGTGGAAATACCTTCACCACTCTCTGTATAACCCTGAAAATATCTACACCGCTATCTGTATCAACATGTAAATAACTACACCGCTATCTTTATAAACATGGAAATATCTACAATGCTATCTCTGTACACATGGAAATATCTACAGAGCTATCTGTATCAACATGGAAATAACTACACCGCAATCTGTATAAACATGGAAATATCTACAATGCTATCTCTGTAAACATGGAAATATCTCCACAGCTATCTGTGTAAACTTGGAAATATCTACACCGCTATCTGTGTATTTTGGCAATACCTACAGCGCAATCTGTGCAAAGATTGAAATATCTACACCGCTATCTCTGTAAACATGGAAATATCTACACCGCTATCTGTATAAACATGGGAATATCTACACTGCCATCTGTATAAACATGGAAATATCTACAGCGCCATCTGTATAAACATGGTAATATCTACACCGCCATGTGTATACACATGGAAATATCAACCGAGCCATCTGTATAAACATGGAAATATCTACACTGCTATCTCTATAAACATGGAAATATCTACACCGCTATCTGTGTAAACTTGGAAATATCTACACAGATTTCTGTGTAAAAATGGAAATATCTACACAGCAATCTGTGCAAAGATGGAAATACCTACACCGCAGTCTCTATAAACATGTAAATATCTACACCGCTGTCTGTATAAACATGGAAATATCTACACCGCTATCTGTATAAACATGGAAATTTTTACACCGCTATCTGTATAAACATGGAAATATCTACACCGCTATCTGTATAAACATGGAAAGATCGACACCGCTATCTGTATAAACATGGAAATATCTACAACGCTATCTGTGTAACCATGGAAATATCTACACAGCAATCTGTGTAAACTTGGAAAAATCTACACAGCTATGTGTTTAAAAATGGAAATATCTACACGGCAATCTGTGCAAATATGGAAATATCTACACCGCTATCTCTGTAAACATGGAAATATCTACACCGCTATCTATATAAACATGGAAATATCTACACCTTTAACTGTATAAACAAGGAAATACGTACACCGCCATTTTTAGAAACATGGAAATATCTACAGCGCCATCTGTATAAACATGGAAATACCTACACCACTTCGTGTATAAATATGGAAATGACTACACCGCTATCTCTATAAACATGGAAATACCTACACCACTTACACTATAAACTTGGAAATATCTACACCGAAATCTCTGTAAACATGGAAATATCTACACCGCCATCTTTGTAAACATGTAAATATCTACACCGCCATCTTCAGAAACATGGCTGTATCTACAACGGCATCTGCTTAAACATGGAAATATATACACCACTATCTGTATAAAGATGGAAATATCTTCACTGCCATCTGTATAAAGATGGAAATATCTGCACTGCAAGCTGTATAAACATGAAAATATCTACACCGCTATCTGTATAAACATGGAAATACCAACAAAGCTATCTGAATAAACATGGAATTATCTACACCACCATCTGTATAAACATGCAAATATCTACAACACTATCTGTGTAAACAAGGAAATATGTACACAGCTGTCTGTTTAAACATGGAAATATGTACACCGCAATCTGTGTGAAGATGGAAATATCTACACTGCAATCTTTGCAAATATGGAAATATCTACACCTCTATCTCTGCAAACATGGAAATATCTACACCACTCCCTTTATAAACATGGAAATACCTACACCGCTATCTGTATAAACATGGAAATATCTACACCACAATCTGTATAAACATGGATATACCTACACAGCTATCTGTATAAACATGGAAATATCTACACCACTCTCTGTATAAACATGGAAATATCTACTCCGCTATCTGTATAAACATGGGAATATCTACACCACTATCTCTATACACATGGAAATGTCTACACCGCTATCTGTATAAACATGGAAATATCTACATGGCCATCTCCATATACATGGAACTATCTACCCCGACATCTGTATAAACATGGAAATACCTACACCACTATCTGAAGAAACATGGAAATATCTACACAACTGTCATTATAAACATGGAAATACCTACACCTCCATCTCTATACACATGGAAATATTTACACCGCTATCTCTCTAAACATAGAAATATCAACACCGCCATCTCTGTAAACATGGAAATATCTATATCGCCTTCCGAATGAACATGGAAATATCTACAGCGCCATCTGTATAAACATGGAAATATCTAAACTGCCATCTGAGGAAAATGGAAATATGTACACCACGATCTGTATAAACATGGAAATATGAACACCGCTACCTGTATAAACATGGAAATATCTACACGGCTCTCTGTATAAACATAGAAACATCTACAACACGATCTCTATAAACAAGGAAATATCTCCACCGCTATCTGTATTAACATGGAAATATCTACACCGCCATCTGTATAAACATGGAAATATCTACACAGTCATCTCTATAAAAATGGAAATATCTACACCACCATCTCTATATACATGAAAATATCTACACCGCCATCTCCATAAACATGGAACAATCTACACCGCTATCTGCATAAACATGGAAATAACAACACAGCTATCTGTATAAACATGGAAATACCTAAACCACTCTCTCTATAAACATGGAAATAACTATAATGCTATCTGTGTAAACATGGAAATGCCTACAGAGCTATCTGTGTAAACATGGAAATATCTACAACGCTATCTGAATAAACATGGAAATATCCACACCGCAATCAGTTCAAAGATGGAAATAACTACACCGCTATCTGTGTAAACATGGTAATATCTACACCGCTATCTGTATAAACATGGAAATATCTACACTGATATCTGTATAAACATGGAAATATCTACACAGCCATCTCTATATACATGGAAATATCTACACAGTCATCTCTATAAACATGGAAATATCGACACCACCATCTGCTTAAACATGGAAATATCTACACTGCCATCTGTATGCACATGGAAATAACTAAACCGCTATGTGTATAAACAAGGAAATATCTACACTGCCATCTCTATGAAGATGGAAATATCTACACCGCGAGCTGTAGAAACATGGAAATATCTACACCACTATCTGTATAAAGTTGGAAATATCTACACCGCTATCAGTATAAACATGGAAATAACTTCACCGCCATCTGTATAAAGATGGAAATAGATACACAGTCATCTGTATAAACATGGAAATATCTACACCGCCATCTCTATAAACATGAAAACATCTACACCGCCATTTTCAGAAACATGGATGAATCTACACCGCCATCTGTAAAAACATGGAAATATCTACACCACTATCTGTATAAACTTGGAAATATCTTCACTGCTATCTGTATAAACATGGAAATATCTACACCGCCATCTGTATAAAGATGGAAATATCTACACCGCAATCTGTATAAATATGGAAATAGCTACACCGATATCTCTATAGACATGGAAATATCTACACCGCTATCTGTATAAACATGGAAATATCTACACTGCCATCTGTATAAAGATGGAAATATCTACACCACGAGCTGTATACACATGGAAATATCTACAACGCTATCTGTATAAACATGGAAATACCAACACCGCTATCTGTATAAACATGGAAATATCTACACCGCTATGTGTATTAACGTGGAAATATCTCCATTGCTATCTGTATAAACATGGACAAATCTCCACGGCAATATGTATAAACATGAAAATATCTACACTTCTATCTCTATAAACATGGAAATATCTACACTGCCATCTGTACAAACATGGAAATATCTACACAGTCATCTGAAGAAACGGGAACATCTACACCGCTATCTCTATAAACATGGAAATAACTACACCGCTATCTCTGAAAACATGGCAATATCTACACCGCTATCTCCATCAACATGGAAATATACACACCGCCATCTCCTTAAACATGGAGGTATCTACAACGCCATCTACATAAACAAGAACATATCTACACTGCCATCTATATAAACATGGAAATATCTACACCGCCATCTCTATAAACATGGAAATATCTACACTGCCATTTGTAGAAAGATGGAAATATCTACACCGCCATCTGTATAAACGTGGAAATATCTACACCGCTATCTGTATAAACATGGAAATATCTACACCGCAATCTGTATAAACATGGAAATATCTACACCGCTCTCTGTACTAATATGAAATATCTAAACCGCTATCTCTATAAAAGTGGAAATATATACACTGCTATCTGTATAAACATGGAAATATCCTCACTGCTATCTCTATGAACATTGATATATCTACACCGCTATCTCTATAAACATGGGGATAACTACACCGCCATCTCTATAAACATGGTAATATCTACACCGTCATCTGTATAAACATGGAAATATCTACACCGCTATCTGTATAAACATGGAAATATCTACACCGCGATCTGTATAAACATGGAAATATCTACACCGCGATCTGTATATACATGGTAATATCTAAACCGCTATCTGTGTAAACATGGAAATATCTACACAGCTATCTCTATAAACATGGAAATATCTACACCGCCATCTGTATAAACATGGAAATACCTACAAAGTCATCTGTATAAACATGGAAATATCTACACAGCCATCTGTATAAACATGGAAATATCTACACAGCCATCTGTATAAACCTGGAAATATCTGCAATGTCATCTGTATAAACCTGGAAATATCTGCACTGTCATCTATATAAACATGGAAATATCTACAGAGAACTCTGTATAAACATGGAAATATCGGCACAGCCATCTGTATAAACATGGAAATATCTACAACGCTATCTGTATAAACATGGAAATATCCTCACTGCTATCTCTATGAACATTGATATATATACACCGCTATCTCTATAAACATGGAAATATCTATACCGCAGTCTCTATAAACATGGAAATATCTCCACCGCTATCTGTATAAACATGAAAATGTCTACACTGCTTTCTGTATAAACATGGATATATCTACACCGCAATCTGTATAAACATGGAAATATCTACAACGTTATGTGTGTAAACATGGAAATATCTACACAACTATCTGTGTAAACTTGGAAATATCTACACAGCAATCTTCGTAAACATTGAAATATATACACGGTAATCTGAGCAAAGATGGAAATAAGTACACCGCTATTTCTGTAAACATGGAAATATCTACATCGCTACCTGTATAAACATGGAAATAACTATACCGCTGTCTCTATAATCTAGGAAATATCTACACCGCCATCTGTAGAAACATGGAAATATCTACACCACAATCTGTATAAACATGGAAATAACTACACCGCTATCTGTATAAATATGGAAATATCTACACCACTATCTCTATAAACATGGAAATACCTCCACCACTTTCTCTATAAACATGGAAATATCTACACTGCAATCTCTATATACATGGAAATATCTACACCACCATCTCTATAAACATGAAAATATCTACACCGCCATCTTCAGAAACATGGATGAATCTACACCGCCATCTGTATAAATATGGAAATAACTACACCGCTATCTCTATAGACCTGGAAATATCTACACCGCTATCTGTATAAACATGGAAATATCTACACCGCCATCTGTATAAAGATGGAAATATCTACACCGCAATCTGTATAAATATGGAAATAACTACACCGCTATCTCTATAGACCTGGAAATATCTACACCGCTATCTGTATAAACATGGAAATACTTCCTCTCCCATCTGTATAAAGATCGAAATATCTACACCGCGAGCTGTATAAACATGGAAATATCTACACCACTATCTGTATAAACATGGAAGTAGCAACACCGCTGTCTGTATAAACATGGAAATATCTACACCGCAATCTCTATGAACATGAAAATACTTACACCACCATCTCTATAAACATGGAAATATTTACACCGCTATCTCTATAAACATAGAAGTAACTACACCGCCATCTCTATAAACATGGAAATATCTACACCGCCATCTGCATAAACATGGAAATATCTATACAGACATCTGTATAAACTTGGAAATATCTACACAGACATCTGTAGAAAGATGAAAATATCTACAAAGCGATCTGTAAACATGGGAATTTCTACACTGCTACCTGTATAAACATGGAAATATCTACACAGCTATCTGTATAAATATGGAAATAACTACAGCGCTATCTGTATAAACATGGAAATTTTTACACCGCTATCTGTATAAACATGGAAATATCTACACTGCCATCTGTACACACATGGAAATATCTACACAGCCATCTGTATAAACATGGAAATATCTACACCGCCATCTCCATCAACATGGAAATATACACATCGCCATCTCTTTAAACATGGAGGTATCTACAACGCCATCTACATAAACAAGAAAATATCTACACTGCCATCTATATAAACATGGAAATATCTACACCGCCATCTCTATAAACATGGAAATATCTACACTGCCATTTGTAGAAAGATGGAAATATCTACACCGCCATCTGTATAAACGTGGAAATATCTACACCGCTATCTGTATAAACATGGAAATAGCTACACCGCAATCTGTATAAACATGGAAATATCTACACCGCGATCTGTATAAACATGGAAATATCTAAACCGCTATCTATGTAAACATGGAAATATCTACACAGCTATCTCTATAAACATGGAAATATCTAAAACGCCATCTGTATAAACATGGAAATACCTACAAAGTCATCTGTATAAACATGGAAATATCTGCACAGCCATATGTATAAACATGGAAATATCTACACAGCCATCTGTATAAACCTGGAAATATCTGCACTGTCATCTATATAAACATGGAAATATCTACAGAGAACTCTGTATAAACATGGAAATATCGGCACAGCCATCTGTACAAACATGGAAATATCTACAACGCTATCTGTATAAACATGGAAATATCTACACCGCTATTTGTATTAACGTGGAAATATCTCCATTGCTATCTGTATAAACATGGACAAATCTCCAGCGCAATATGTATAAACACGAAAATATCTACACTTCTATATCTATAAAAATGGAAATATCTTCACTGCCATCTGTACAAACATGGAAATATCTACACAGTCATCTGTAGAAACATGGAAATATCTACACCGCTATCTCTATAAACATGGAAATAACTACACCGCTATCTGTATAAACATGGAAATATCTACACCGCTATCTCCATCAACATGGAAATATACACACCGCCATATCTTTAAACATGGAGGTATCTACAATGCCATCTACATAAACAAGAAAATATCTACACTGCCATCTATATAAACATGGAAATATCTACACCGCCATCTCTATAAACATGGAAATATCTACACTGCCATTTGTAGAAAGATGGAAATATCTACACAGCCATCTGTATAAACGTGGAAATATCTACACCGCTATCTGTATAAACATGGAAATATCTACACCGCAATCTGTATAAACATGGAAATATCTACACCGCTCTCTGTATAAATATGAAATATCTAAACCGCTATCTCTATAAAAGTGGAAATATCTACACTGCTATCTGTATAAACATGGAAATATCCTCACTGCTATCTCTATGAACATTCATATATCTACACCGCCATCTCTATAAACATGGAAATATCTACACCGTCATCTGTATAAACATGGAAATACCTACACCGCGATCTGTATAAACATGGAAATATCTACACAGCTATCTCTATAAACATGGAAATATCTACACCGCCATCTGTATAAACATGGAAATACCTACAAAGTCATCTGTATAAACATGGAAATATCTACACAGCCATCTCTATAAACATGGAAATATCTACACCGTCATCTTTATAAACATGGAAATATCTACACCGCTATCGGTATAAACATGGAAATATCTACACCGCGATCTGTATAAACATGGAAATATCTACACCGCGATCTGTATAAACATGGAAATATCTAAACCGCTATCTCTGTAAACATGGAAATATCTACACAGCTATCTCTATAAACATGGAAATATCTACACCGCCATCTGTATAAACATGGAAATACCTACAAAGTCATCTGTATAAACATGGAAATATCTACACAGCCATCTGTATAAACATGGATATATCTACGCAGCCATCTGTATAAACCTGGAAATATCTGCACTGTCATCTATATAAACATGGAAATATCTACAGAGAACTCTGTATAAACATGGAAATATCGGCACAGCCATCTGTATAAACATGGAAATATCTACAATGCTATCTGTATAAACATGGAAATATCTACACCGCTATGTGTATTAACGTGGAAATATCTCCATTGCTATCTGTATAAACATGGACAAATCTCCACCGCAATCTGTATAAACATGAAAATATCTACACTTCTATCTCTATAAACATGGAAATATCTACACTGCCATCTCTATAAACGTGGAAATATCTACACTGCCATTTGTAGAAAGATGGAAATATCTACACCGCCATCTGTATAAACATGGAAATATCTACACCGCTATCTCTATAAACATGGAAATAACTACACCGCTATCTCTATAAACATGGAAATATCTACACCGCTATCTCCATCAACATGGAAATATACACACCGCCATCTCTTTAAACATGGAGGTATCTACAACGCCATGTACATAAACAAGAAAATATCTACACTGCCATCTATATAAACATGGAAATATCTACAACGCCATCTCTATAAACATGGAAATATCTACACTGCCATTTGTAGAAAGATGGAAATATCTACATCGCCATGTGTATAAACGTGGAAATATCTACACCGCTATCTGTATAAACATGGAAATATCTACACCGCAATCTGTATAAACATGGAAATATCTACACCGCTCTCTGTATAAATATGAAATATCTAAACCGCTATGTCTATAAAAGTGGAAATATCTACACTGCTATCTGTATAAACACGGAAATATCCTCACTGCTATCTCTATGAACATTGATATATCTACACCGCTATCTCTATAAACATGGAAATATCTACACCTCCATCTCTATAAACATGGAAATATCTACACCGTCATCTGTATAAACATGGAAATATCTACACCGCTATCTGTAAAAACATGGAAACATCTACACCGCGATCTGTATAAACACGGAAATATCTAAACCGCTCTCTGTGTAAACATGGAAATATCTACACAGCTATCTCTATAAACATGGAAATATCTACACCGCCATCTGTATAAATATGTAAATACCTACAAAGTCATCTGTATAAACATGGAAATATCTACAAAGCCATCTGTATAAACATGGAAATATCTACACAACCATCTGTATAAACCTGGAAATATCTGCACTGTCATCTATATAAACATGGAAATATCTACAGAGAACTCTGTATAAACATGGAAATATCGGCACAGCCATCTGTATAAACATGGAAATATCTACAACGCTATCTGTATAAACATGGAAATATCTACACCGCTATGTGTATTAACGTGGAAATATCTCCATTGCTATCTGTATAAACATGGACAAATCTCCACCGCAATATGTATGAACATGAAAATATCTACACTTCTATCTCTATAAACATGGAAATATCTACACTGCCATCTGTACAAACATGGAAATATCTACACAGTCATCTGTAGAAACATGGAAATATCTACACCGCTCTCTGTATAAATATGAAATATCTAAACCGCTATCTCTATAAAAGTGGAAATATCTACACTGCTATCTGTATAAACATGGAAATATCCTCACTGCTATCTCTATGAACATTCATATATCTACACCGCCATCTCTATAAACATGGAAATATCTACACCGTCATCTGTATAAACATGGAAATACCTACACCGCGATCTGTATAAACATGGAAATATCTACACAGCTATCTCTATAAACATGGAAATATCTACACCGCCATCTGTATAAACATGGAAATAACTACAAAGTCATCTGTATAAACATGGAAATATCTACACAGCCATCTCTATAAACATGGAAATATCTACACCGTCATCTTTATAAACATGGAAATATCTACACCGCCATCTACATATCCATGGAAATATCTGTGCCGCCATCTGTATAAACATGGAAATATCAACACGGTCATCTGTGTATAGATGGAAATATCAACACCGCCATCTGTACAAACATGGAAATATCTGCACCGCTATCTGTATAAACATGGAAATATCTACACCGGGTTCTGTATAAACATGGAAATATCTACACCGATATCTGTATAAACATGGAAATATCTACACCGCGATCTGTATAAACATGGAAATATCTACAAAGTCATCTGAATAAACATGGAAATTTCTACACCACCATTTGTATAAACATGGAAATACCTACAATACCATCTGTATACACATGGAAATATCTACACAGACATCTGTATAAATATGGAAATATCTACACCGCCGTCTGTGTAAACATGGAAATATCTACACCGCTATGTCTATAAACATGGAAATACCTACACCGCTATCTCTATAAACATGGAAATATCTACACTGCTATCAGTATAAACATGGAAATATCTACACCGCGATCTGTATAAACATGGAAATATCTATACAGCGATCTGTATAAAGATGGAAATATCTTCAGCACGATCTGTATAAACATGGAAATATCTACACCGCTAACTGTATAAACATGGTAATCTCTACACCACCATCTATATGAACATGGAAATATCTACACCGCCATCTGTATAAACATGGAAATATCTACAACGCCATCTGTAGAAAGATGTAAATACCTACACCGCAATCGGTGTAAACATGGAAATATCTACACCGATATCTGTAAAAACATGGAAATATCTACACCGCTATCTGTATAAACATGGAAATATCTACAGCGCCATCTCTATAAACATTGAAATATCTACACTGCCATCTGTAAAAACATGGAAATATCTACACAGTCATCTGAATAAACATGGAAATATCTACACCACCATCTGTATAAACATGGAAATACCTACAAAACCATCTGTATACACATGGAAATATCTACACAGACATCTGTATAAATATGGAAATATCTACACTGCCGTCTGTGTAAACATGGAAATATCTACACTGCCATCTGTAGAAAGATGGAAATATCAACACCGCTATCTCTATAAATATGGAAATATCTACACCGCCATCTCTATAAACATGAAAATATCTACACTGCCATCTCCATAAAGATGGAAGTATCTACTCCGCCATGTGTATAAACACGGAAATATCTACACCACCATCCGTGTAAACATGGAAATATCTACACCGCTATCTGTATAAACATGGAAATATCTCCACCGCCATCTGCATGTCCATGGAAATATCTACACCGCCATCTCTATAAACATGGAAATATCTACACGGCCATCTGTGTATAGATGGAAATATCAACACCGCCATCTGTACAAACATGGAAATATCTACACCGCTATCTCTATAAACATGGAAATATCTGCACCGCCATCTGTAAAAACATGGAAATACCTATACAGTCATCTGTATAAACATGGAAATATCTACAATGCTGTCTGTATACACATGGAAATATGTACACAGCCATCTGTATAAACATGTAAATATCTACACCGGTATCTGTATAAACATGGAAATATCTACACCATGATCTGTATAAACATGGAAATATCTACACCGCGGTCTGTATAAACATGGAAATATCTTCACCACGATCTGTATAAACATGGAAATAACTACACCGCTATCTGTATAAACATGGTAATATCTACACCACCATATATATAAACATGGAAATATCCACACCGCCATCTGTATAAACATGGAAATATCTACAATGCCATCTGTAGAAAGATGGAAATATCTACACCGCAATCTGTGTAAACATGGAAATATCTACACCGATATGTGTAAAAACATGGAAATATCTACACAGCTATCTCTATAAACATGGAAATATCTACACCGCCATCTGTATAAACATGGAAAAACCTACAAAGTCATCTGTATAAACATGGAAATATCTACAAAACCATCTGTATAAACATGGAAATATCTACAACGCCATCTGTAGAAAGATGTAAATACCTACACCGCAATCGGTGTAAACATGGAAATATCTACACCGATATCTGTAAAAACATGGAAATATCTACACCGCTATCTGTATAAACATGGAAATATCTACAGCGCCATCTCTATAAACATTGAAATATCTACACTGCCATCTGTAAAAACATGGAAATATCTACACAGTCATCTGAATAAACATGGAAATATCTACACCACCATCTGTATAAACATGGAAATACCTACAAAACCATCTGTATACACATGGAAATATCTACACAGACATCTGTATAAATATGGAAATATCTACACTGCCGTCTGTGTAAACATGGAAATATCTACACTGCCATCTGTAGAAAGATGGAAATATCAACACCGCTATCTCTATAAATATGGAAATATCTACACCGCCATCTCTATAAACATGAAAATATCTACACTGCCATCTCCATAAAGATGGAAGTATCTACTCCGCCAAGTGTATAAACACGGAAATATCTACACCACCATCCGTGTAAACATGGAAATATCTACACCGCTATCTGTATAAACATGGAAATATCTCCACCGCCATCTGCATGTCCATGGAAATATCTACACCGCCATCTCTATAAACATGGAAATATCTACACGGCCATCTGTGTATAGATGGAAATATCAACACCGCCATCTGTACAAACATGGAAATATCTACACCGCTATCTCTATAAACATGGAAATATCTGCACCGCCATCTGTAAAAACATGGAAATACCTATACAGTCATCTGTATAAACATGGAAATATCTACAATGCTGTCTGTATACACATGGAAATATGTACACAGCCATCTGTATAAACATGTAAATATCTACACCGGTATCTGTATAAACATGGAAATATCTACACCATGATCTGTATAAACATGGAAATATCTACACCGCGGTCTGTATAAACATGGAAATATCTTCACCACGATCTGTATAAACATGGAAATAACTACACCGCTATCTGTATAAACATGGTAATATCTACACCACCATATATATAAACATGGAAATATCCACACCGCCATCTGTATAAACATGGAAATATCTACAATGCCATCTGTAGAAAGATGGAAATATCTACACCGCAATCTGTGTAAACATGGAAATATCTACACCGATATGTGTAAAAACATGGAAATATCTACACAGCTATCTCTATAAACATGGAAATATCTACACCGCCATCTGTATAAACATGGAAAAACCTACAAAGTCATCTGTATAAACATGGAAATATCTACAAAGCCATCTGTATAAACATGGAAATATCTACACAGGCATCTGTATATACATGGAACTATCTACACCGCTATTTGTATAAACATGGAAATAACTACACTGCTATTTGTATAAACAAGGAAATATCTACACCGTGATCTGTATAAACATGCAAATATCTTCACCGCCATCTCTATAAACATGGAAAAATCAACACCGCGATGTCTATGAACATGGAAATATCTGCACAGCCATCTCTATAAACATGGAAATATCTACACCACGATCAGTATAAACATGGAAATATCTACACTGCTATCTGAATCAACATGGAAATATCTCCACTGCTATCTCTATAAACATCGAAATAGCTACACTGCCATCTGTGTAAACATGGAAATACTTACAAAATTATCTGTATAAACTTGGAAATATCTACACCGCCATCTGTATAAACATGGAAATATCTACACAGCCATGTGTATATACATGGAAATATCTACACCGCTATCTATATAAACATGGAAATAACTACACCGCTATCTGTATGAACATGGAAATATATACACCGCGATCTGTATAAACATGGAAATATCTACACAGCGATCTGTATAAACATGGAAATATCTTCAGCACGATCTGTATAAACATGGAAATATCTTCACCGCTATCTGTATAAACATGGAAATATCTACACCACCATCTATGTAAACATGGAAATATCTACACCGCCATCTGTATAAACATCGAAATATCTACAATGCCGTCTGTAGAAAGATGTAAATATCTACACTGCAATCTGTGTAAACATGGAAATATCTACACCGATATCTGTAAAAACATGGAAATGTCTACACCGCTATCTGTATAAACATGGAAATATCTACACCGCGATCTGTATAAACATGGAAATATCTACAGCGCCATCTCTATAAACATTGAAATATCTTCACTGCCATCTGTAAAAACATGGAAATATCTACACAGTCATCTGAATAAACATGGAAATATCTACACCACCATCTGTATAAACATGGAATTACCTACAATACCATCTGTATACACATTTAAATATCTACACAGACATCTGTATAAATATGGAAATATCTACATCGCCGTCTGTGTAAACATGGAAATATCTACACTGCCTTCTGTAGAAAGATGGAAATATCAACACCGCTATCTCTATAAATAGGGAAATATCTACACCGCCATCTCTATAAACATGAAAATATCTACACTGCCATCTCCATAAAGATGGAAGTATCTTCTCCGCCATGTGTATAAACACGGAAATATATACACCACCATCTGTGAAAATATGGAAATATCTTCACCACTATCGGTATAAACATGGAAATATCTACAACGCCATCTATATTAACATGGAAATATCTTCACCACGATCTGCATAAACATGGAAATATCTACACCGCTATCTCTATAAACATGGTAATATATACACCGCGATGTGTATAAACATGGAAATATCTACACCGCGATCTGTGTAAACATGGAAATATCTACACCGCGATCTGTATAAACATGGAAATATCTACACAGCTATCTCTATAAACATGGAAATATCTACACCGCCATCTGTATAAACATGGAAATAACTACAAAGTCATCTGTATAAACATGGAAATATCTGCAAAGCCATCTGTATATACATGGAAATATCTACACCGCTATTTGTATAAACATGGAAATAACTACACTGCTGTTTGTATAAACAAGGAAATATCTACACCGTGATCTGTATAAACATGGAAATATCTTCACCGCCTTCTGTATAAACATGGAAATATCTACACTGCTATCGGTATAAACATGGAAATATCTACACCGCTATCTGTATAAACATGGAAATATCTACATCCCTATCTCTGTAAGCATCGAAATATCTACACAGCTATCTGTGTAAACTTGGAAATATCTACACAGCTATCTGTGTAAAAGTGGAAATATCTACACAGCAATCTGTGTAAAGATGGAAATATCTACATCGCTATCTCTGTAAACATGGAAATATCTACAACGCTATCTGTATAAACATGGAAATATCTATACCGCAGTCTCTATAAACTTGGAAATATCTCCACCGCTATCAGTATAAATATGAAAATATCTACACCGCTATCTCTATAAACATAGACATATCTACACCCCAAGCTGTATAAACTTGGAAATATCTACACCGCTATCTGTATAAACATGGAAGTACCTACACCGCTATCTGTATAAATATGGAAATATCTACACCGCTATGTCTATAAACATGGAAATACCTACACCGCTTTCTCTATAAACATGGAAATATCTAAACTGCAATCTCTATATACATGGAAATATCTACACCGCCATCTGTATAAACATGAAAATAACTACACCGCAATCTTCAGAAACATGGATGTATCTACACCGCCATCTGTATAAACATGGAAATATCTACACCACTATCTGCATAAACATGGGAATATCTTCACTGCCATCTGTATAAACATGGAAATATCTACACCACTATCTGTATAAACATGGAAATATCTTCACTACTATCTGTACAAACATGGAAATATCTACCCAGCCATCTGTATGAACATGGAAATATGTACAACGCTATCTCTATAAACAATAAAATATCTACAACGCTATCTGTAAAAACATGGAAATATCTACATCGCTATCTGTATAAACAGGGAAATATCTCCACCGCTATCTGTATAAACATGGAAATATCTACACCGCTATCTGTATAAACATGGGAATCTCTACACCGCTATCTATATAAACATGGAAATATTTACAACGCTGTCTGTGTAAACATGGAAATATCTACACAGCTATCTGTGTAAACTTGGAAATATCAACACAGCTATCTGTGTAAAAATGGAAATATCTACACAGCAATCTGTGCAAAGATAGAAATATCTACACTGCTATCTCTGTAAACATGGAAATATCTACACCGCTATCTGTATAAACATGGAAATATCTATACTGTTGTGTCTATAAACATGGAAATATCTCCACCGCTATCTGTATACACATGGAAATATCTACACTGCTATCTGTATAAACATGGAAATATCTACAATGCCGTCTGTATACACATGGAAATATCTACACGGCAATCTGTGTATAGATGGAAACATCAACAACGCCATCTATACAAACATGGAAATATCTACACTACTATCTCTATAAACATCGAAATACGTATACTGCGGTCTGTATAAACATGGAAATATCTACACCGGTATCTGTACAAACATGGAAATATCTACACCGCCATCTGCATATCCATGGAAATATCTATGCCGCCATCTGTATAAACATGGAAATATCTACACGGCCCTCTGTGCATAGATGGATATATCAACACCACCATCTGTACAAACATGGAAATATCTACATCGCTATCTCTATAAACATGGAAATATTTGCAATGCCTTCTGTAAAAACATGGAAATACCTATACAGTCATCTGTATAAACATGGAAATATCTACAATGCCATCTGTATACACATAGAAATATCTACATAGCCATCAGTATAAACTTGTAAATATCTACAATGCTATCTCAATAAACATGGAAATATCTACACCGCCATCTCTATAAACATGGAAATATCTACTCTGCCATCTCCATAAACATGGAACTATCTACTCCGCCATCTGTATAAACATGGAAACATCTACACCGTCATCTGTGTGAATAAGGAAATATCTACAATGCCATCTGTATAAAGATATAAATATCTGCACCGCGAGCTTTATAAACATGGAAATATCTACATCGCTACCTTTATAAACGTGGAAATACCAACACCGCTATCGGTATAAACATGGAAATATCTGCAACGTCATCTATATAAACACGGAAATATTTACACCGCTATGTATATAAACATGGAAATACCTACACTGCTATCTCTATAAAGATGGAAATATCCACACCGTCATCTGCATATCCATGAAAACACCTACAACGCCATCTCTATAAAGAGGGAAATATCTACACGGCAATCTGTGTATAGATGGAAATATCAACACTGCCATCTGTACAAACATGGAAATATCTACACCGCTATCTGTATAAACATAGAAATATCTACACTGCAGTCTGTATTAACAAGGAAATATCTACACCGGTATCTGTATAAACATGGAAATATCTACACCACGATCTGTACAAACATGGAAATATTTACACCGCTATCTGTATAAACATGGAAATATCTGCACCGCAATCTCTACAAACATGGAAATATCTACAAAGCCATCTGTATAAACATGGAAATACCTACACAGTCATGTGGAGGAACATTGATATATCTACACTGCCATCTGTATAAACATGGAAATATCTACACAGCCCTCTATATATATATGAAAATATCTGCATAAGCATCTGTATAAACATAGAAATATCTGCACCGCTATCTGTATAAACATGGAAACACCTACACCGCTGTCTCTATAAACATGGAAATATGTACACCGCTATGTGTATAAACTTGGAAATATCTCCACTGCTGTCTGTATAAACATGGAAATATCTCCACCATTATCTGTATAAACATGGAAATATCTACAGCGCCATCTCTATAAACATTGAAATATCTACACTACCATCTGTAAAAACATGGAAATATCTACACAGTAATTTGAATAAACATGGAAATATCTACACCACCATATGTATAAACGTGGAAATACCTACAATACCATCTGTATACACATGGAAATATCTACACAGACATCTGTATAAATATGGAAATATCTACAACTCCATCTGTATAAACATGGAAATATCTACACTGCCATCTGTAGAAAGATGGAAATATCTACACTGCTATCTCTATAAAGATGAAAATATCTACACTGCCATCTCCATAAAGATGGAAGTATCTACTCTGCCATGTGTATAAACGCGGAAATATCTACACCACCATCTGTGTAAACATGGAAATATCTACACCGCTATCTGCATAAACATGGAAATATCTACACCGCCATGTGCATATCCATGGAAAAATCTACGCCGCCATCTCTATAAACCTGGAAATATCTACACAGCTATCTGTATAAATATGGAAATACCTACACCGCCATCTGTATAAACATGGAAATAACTACACAGTCATGTGTAGGAAGATGGAAATATCTACACCACCGTTTGTATAAAGATGGAAATATCTACAACGTTATCTGTATAAACATGGAAATGTCTACACAGTGATGTGTATAAACATGGAAATATTTACAGCACTCTCTGAATAAAGATGGAAATACCTACACCGCTATCTGTAAAAACATGGAAATATCTACAACACTATATGTATAAATATGGAAATATTTACACCGCTATCTCTATAAACATGGAAATATCTACACCGCCATCTCTACAACATGGAAATACCTACACCGCCATCTGTATTAACATGGAAATATCTACACAGTCAACTGTATAAATCTGGAAATATCTACACTGTCATCTATATAAACATGGAAATATTTACATCACTATCTGTATAAACATGGAAATATTTCCACCACTATCTGTGTAAACAAAAAAATATCTACACCGCTATCTTTATAAACATGGAAATATCTACACCCCAATCTGTATAAACATGGATATATCTACACCGCTATCTGAATAAACATGGAAATATCTACACCGCTATCTGTATAAACATGGAAATATCTACACCGCTATCTGTATAAACATGGAAATATCTACAACGCTATCTGCATAAACGTGGAAATATGTACACCGCAATCTGTGCAAATATGGAAATATCTACACCTCTATCTCTGTAAATATGGAAATATCTACACCGCTATCTGTATAAACATGGAAATATCTACAACGCTATCTGTATAAACATGGAAATATATACACCACGATCTGTATAAACATGGATATATCTACAACGCTATCTGTATAAACATGGAAACATCTACACCGCTATCTGTATAAACATGGAATATCTACACCGCTATCTGCATAAACTTGGAAATATCTACTCCACCATCTCTATAAACATGGAAATATCTCCACCGCTCTCTGTATAAACATGGAAATATCTACACCGCTATCTGTATAAACATGGATATATCTACACCGCTATATTTATCAACTTGGAAATATCTCCAACGCTATCTGTATATACATCCAAATATCTACAGCGCTATCTGTATAAAAATGGAAATATCTCCACCGCTATGTGTATAAACTTGGAAATATCTACACCGCTATCTTTATAAACATGGAAATATCTACACCGCAATCACTATAACATGGAAATATCTTCAACACTATCTGTGCAAACATGGAAATATCTACACAGCTGTCTGTGTAAACATGGAAATATGTACACCGCGATCTGTGTGAGGATGGAAATATCTACACCGCAATCTGTGCAAGTATGGAAATATCTACACCTCTATCTCTGTAAACATGGAAATATCTACACCACTATCTGTATAAACATGGAAATAACTGCACCGCTATCTCTATAAACATGGAAATATCCACACCACAATCCGTATAAACATGGAAATATCTGCACCGCAATCTGTATAAACATGGAAATATCTACACCACTATCTGTATAAACATGGAAATATCTGCACCGCTATATGTATAAATATGGAAATATCTTCAACGCTATCTCTATAAACATGGAAATGACGTCACTGTTATCTGTATAAACATGGAAATATCTACATGGCTATCTCTAAAAACATGGAAATATCTACACCATCTTCTGCATAAACATTGAAATGCCTACACTGCCATCTGTATAAACATGGAAATAACTACACTGCTATCTCTATAAACATGGAAATATGTACACTGCCATCTGTATATACATGGAAATACCTACACAGTCATCTGTATAAACATAGAAATATCTACACCTCTATCTGTATAAACGTGGAAATATCTACACTGCCATGTGTATAAACATGGAAATATCTACAAAGCCATCTCTATAAACATGGAAATATCTTCAACGCTATCTCTATAAACATGGAAATAGCCACACCGCTATCTGCAGAAACATGGAATTATCTACACTGCCATCTGTATACACATGGAAATATCTACAAAGTCATCTGTATAAAGATGGAAATATCTACACCGTTATTTGTGTAAACATGTAAACATCTACACTACTGTCTGTATAAAGGTGGAAATATCTACACCGAAATCTGTGGAAATATGGAAACAACTACACATCTATCTCTGTAAATATGGAAATATCTACTCTGATATCTATATAAACATGGAAATATCTACACCTCTGTCTGTATAAACATGGAAATATCTACACCACGATCTGTATAAACATGGATATATCTACACCGCTATCTGTATAAATATGGAAACATCTACACTGCTATCTGTATAAACATGGAAATATCTACACTGCTATCTGTATAAATATGGAAATATCTACACCGCTATCTCTATAAACATGGAAATATCTACACCGCTATCTGTATAAACATGGAAATATCTACATGGCTATTTCTATAAATATGGAAATATCTACACCGCCATCTGTATAAACATGGAAATAACTACACAGTCATCTGTTTAAACATAGAAATATCCACACAATTATCTATATAAACACGGAAATATCTACACTGCCATCTGTATGAACATGGAAATATCTACACAGCCATCTCTATAAACATGGAAATATCTACATTGCTATCTGAATAAACATGGAAGGAGCTAAACCGCTATCTGTATAAACCTGGAAATATCTACAACGCCTTCCCTAAAAATATGGAAATATCTACACAGTCATCTGTAGAAACATGGAAATATCTACACCGCCATCTGTATACACATGGAAATATCTCCACCGCTATCTGTATAAACATGGAAATATCTACACTGCTCTCTGTATAAACATGGAAATATCTACACCGCTATCTGTATAAACATGGAAATATCTACACTGCCATCTGTATAAAGATGGAAATAGCCACACTGCTATCTGTATAAATATGGAAATATCTTCACTGCCATCTGAATAAACATGGAAATATCTGCACGGCTATCTGTATAAATATGGAAATATCTACACCGCTACCTTTCTAAACATGGAAATATCTACAAAGCTATCTGTATAAACATGGATATATCTACACCGCTATCTCTATAAACATGGAAATATCTACACCGCCATCTGTATAAACATGGAAATATCTACACCGCCATCTGTATAAACATGGAAATATGTACACAGTCATCTGTATAAACATGGAAATATCTACACCGCTATCTGTATAAACATGGAAATATCTACACCGCTATCCGTATAAACATGGAAATATCTACACCGCTATCTGTATAAATATGGAAATATCCACACCGCTATCCCTATAAACATGGAAATGTCTACACCGCTATCTGTATAAACATGGAAATATCTACATGGCTATCTCTATAAACACGGAAATATCTACACCGCTATCTGCATACACATGGAAATTTCTACATCGTTATCTGTACAAACATGGAAATATCTCCATCGCTCTCTCTATGAACATGGAAATATCTCCACCGCTATCTGTATGAACTTGGAAATATCTTCACCGCTATCTTTATAAACATGTAAATATCTACTCCACTATCTGTATAAACATGGATGTATGTACACTGCCATCTGTATAAACATGGTAATAGCCACACCGCTATCTGTATAAGCATGAAAATATCTACACCACCATCTGAATAAACATACAAATATCTAAACCGCTATCTGTATAAATATGGAAATATCTACACCGCTATCTCTATAAACATGGAAATGTCTACACCGCTCTCTCTATAAACATGGAAATATCTACACCGCCATCTGAATAAACATACAAATATCTACACCGCTATCTCTATAAGTTTGGAAGTATCTACACCGCTATCTCTGTAAACACGGAAATAACTGCACCGCTACCTATATAAACATGGAAATATCTACACCACTATCTCTATAAACATGGAAATATCTACACCGCTATCTGCATATACTTGAAGATATCTACACCACCATCTCTATAAACATTGAAATATCTCCAACGCTATCTGTATAAACATGGAAATATCTCCACCGCTCTCTGTATAAACATGGAAATATCTACACCGCTATCTGTATAAACATGGAAATATCTACACCGCTATCTGTATAAACATGGAAATATCTACACCGCTATCTGTATAAACATGCAAATATCTACAGCGCTATCAGTATAAACATGGAAATATCTCCACCGCTATCTGTATAAACATGGAAATATCTACACTGCTATCTTTATAAACATGGAAATATCTACACCGCAATCTCTATAAACATGGAAATACCTACAACACTATCTTTGTAAACAAGGAAATATCTACACAGCTGTCTGTTTAAACATGGAAATATGTACACCTCAATCTGTGTGACAATGGAAATATCTACACCGCAATCTGTGCAAATATGGAAATATCTACACCTCTATCTCTGTAAACATGGAAATATCTACACCACAATCTGTACAAACATGGAAATATCTACTCCGCTATCTGTATAAATATGGAAATATCTACACCACTATCTCTATAAACATGGAAATGTCTACACCACCTTTTCTATAAACATGAAAATATCTACACTGCCATCTGTATAAACACGGAAATAACTACACCGCTATCTCTGTAAACATGGAAATATCTACACTGCCATCTGTATATACATAGAAATAGCTACACAGTCATCTGTATAAACATGGAAATATCAACACCACTATCTGTATAAATGTGGAAATATCTACACTGCCATCTGTATAAACATGGAAATATCTACACAGCAATCTCTATAAACATGGAAATATCTACAACGCTACCTCTTTAAACATGGAAATAGCCACACCGCTATCTGCATAAACATGGAAAAATCAACACTGCCATTTGTATACACGGTAATATCTACACAGTCATCTGTATAAAGATGGAAATATCTACACCGTTATCTGTATAAACATGGAAATATCTACACTGCTATCTGTATAAAGGTGGAAATATCTACACTGCAATCTGTGGAAATATGGCAATATCTACACATCTATCTCTGTAAATATGGAAAAATCTACTCCGCTATCTATATAAACATGGAAAAATCTACACCGCTGTCTGTATAAACGTGGAAATATCTACACCATGATCTGTATAAACGTGCATATATCTACACCGCTATCTGTATAAACATGGAAACATCTACAACGCTATCTGTATAAACATGGAAATATCTACACCGCTATCTGTATAAATATGGAAATATCTACATCGCTATCTCTATAAACATGGAAATGTCTACACCGCTATCTGTATAAACATGGAAATATCTACATGGCTATTTCTATAAATATGGAAATATCTACACCGCCATCTGTATAAACATGGAAATACCTTCACAGTCATCTGTATAAACATAGAAATATCCACACCACTATCTGTATAAACACGGAAATATCTACACTGCCATCAGTATAAAAATGGAAATATCTACACAGCCTTCTCTATAAACATGGAAATATCTACATGGCTATCTGAATTAACATGGAAATAGCTAAACCGCTATCTGTATAAACATGGAAATATCTACACCGTCATCTGTAAAAATGTGGAAATATCTACACAGTCATCTGTAGAAACATGGAAATATCTACACCGCCATCTGCATACACATGGAAATATCTCCACCGCTATCTGTATAAACATGGAATTATCTACACAGCTATCTGGATAAACATGGAAATATATACACCGCTATTTGAATAGACATGGAAACATCTACACTGCAATCTGTGCAAACATGGAAATATCTACACTGCTATCTGTGTACACATGGATATATCTACAACGCTATCTCTATAAACATGGATATATCTACACCGCCTTCTGTGTAAACATGGAAATATGTACACAGTCATCTGTATAAACATGGAAATAACTACACCGCTATCTGTATAAACATGGAAACATCCACACCGCTATCTGTATAAACATGGAGATATCTACACCGCTATCTGTATAAATATGGAAATATTTATACCGCTATCTCTATAAACATGGAAATGTCTACACCGCTATCTGTATAAACATGGAAATATCTACATGGCTATTTCTATAAAGATTGAAATATCTACACCGCCATCTGTATAAACATGGAAATACCTACACAGTCATCTGTTTAAACATAGAAATATCCACACCATTATCTGTATAAACACGGAAATATCTACACTGCCATCTGTATAAACATGGAAATATCTACACAGCCATCTCTATAAACATGGAAATATCTACATTGCTATCTGAATACACATGGAAATTTCTAAACTGCTATCTGTATAAACCTGGAAATATCTACAACGCCATCTGTAAAAATATGGAAATATCTACACAGTCATCTGTAGAAACATGGAAATATCTACATCGCCATCTGTATACACATGGAAATATCTCCACCGCTATCTGTATAAACATGGAAATATCTACACCGCTATGTGTATAAAGATGGAAATATCTACACCGCTGTTCGTATAGACATGGAAATATCTACAATGCAATCTGTATAAACATGGAAATAACTACACTGCTATCTGTATAAACATGGAAATATCTACACCGCTATCTGTAGAAACGTGGAAATATCTACACTGCCATCTGTATAAACATGGAAATAGCCACACCGCTATCTGTATAAATATGGAAATATCTACACCGCCATCTGAATAAACATGGAAATATCTACACGGCTATCTGTATAAATATGGAAATATCTACACCGCTACCTCTATAAACATGGAAATATCTATACAGCTAACTGTATAAACATGGATATATCTACAGCGCTATCTCTATAAACATGGAAATATCTACACCGCCATCAGTATAAACATGGAAATATGTACACAGTCATCTGTATAAACATGGAAATTATTACACCGCTATCTGTATAAACATGGAAATATCTACACCGCTATCCGTATAAACATGGAAATATCTACACCGCTATCTGTATAAATATGGAAATATCCACACCGCTATCCCTATAAACATAGAAATGTCTACACCGTTATCTGTATAAACATGGAAATATCTACATGGCTATCTCTATAAACATGGAAATATCTACACCGTTATCTGCATAAACACGGAAATATTTACACCGCTATCTGCATAGACATGGAAATATCTACATCGTTATCTGTACAAACATGGAAATATCTCCATCGCTATCTCTATGAACATGGAAATATCTAAACCGCTATCTGTATAAACTTGGAAATGTCTTCACCGCTATCTTTATAAACATGGAAATATCTACCCCACTATCTGTATAAACATGGATATATCTACACTGCCATCTGTATAAACATGGTAATAGCCACATCGCTATCTGTATAAACATGAAAATATTTACACGACCATCTGAATAAACATGAAAATATCTAAAACGCTATCTGTATAAATATGGAAATATCTACACCGATATCTCTGTAAACATGGAAATATCTACACCGCTACCTGTATAAACATGGACATATCTACACCGCTATCTCTATGAACATGGAAATAGCTACACCGCTACCTGCATAAACTTGGAAATATCTACACCACCATATCTAGAAACATGGAAATATCTCCACCGCTATCTGTATAAACATGGAAATATCTCCTCCACTCTCTGTATAAACATGGAAATATCTCTACCGCTATCTGTATAAACATGGAAATATCTACATCGCTATCTGTATAAACATGGAAATATCTACACCGCAATCTCTATAAACATGGAAATATCTACAACACTATCTGTGTAAACATGGAAATATCTACACCGCTGTCTGTGTAAACATGGAAATATGTACACCGAAATCTGTGTGAAGATGGAAATATCTACATCGCAATCTGTGCAAATATGGAAATATCTACACCTCTATCTCTGTAAACATGGAAATATCTACACCACTCTCTGTATAAGCATGGAAATACCGACACCGCTATCTGTATAAACATGGAAATATCTACACCACTATCGGTATAAACATGGAAATAACTCCTCGGTTATCTGTATAAATATGGAAATATCTACACCGCTATCTCTATAAACATGGAAATATCTACACCACTCTCTTTATAAACATGGAAATAGCTACAACGCCATCTCAATAAACATACAAATATCTACACCGCTATCTCTATAAATATGGAAGTATCTACACAGCTATCTCTGTAAACACGGAAATATCTACACCGCTACCTGTAAACTTGGAAATATCTACACCATTATCTCTATAAACATGGAAATATCTACACCGCTATCTGCATATACTTGAAAATATCTACACCACCATCTCTATAAACATTGAAATATCCCCACTGCTATCTGTATAAACATGGAAATATCTCCACCGCTCTCTGTATAAACTTGGAAATATCTACACCGCTATCTGTATAAACATGGAAATATCTGCACCGCTATCTGTAAAAACATGGAAATATTTACACCGCTATCTGTATAAACATGCAAATATCTACAGCGCTACCTGTATAAACATGGAAATATCTCCACCACTATCTGTATAAAGATGGAAATATCTACACTGCTATCTTTATAAACATGGAAATATCTACACTGCAATCTCTATAAACATGGATATACATACAACAGTAACTCTGTAAACAAGGAAATATCTACACAGCTGTCTGTGTAAACATGGAAATACCAACACCGCAATCTGTGTGAGGATGGAAATACCTACACCGCAATCTTTGCAAACATGGAAATATCTACAACTCTATCTCTGTAAACATGGAAATATCTACAATACAATCTGTATAAACAGGGAAATATCTACACCACTATCTGTATAAACATGGAAATATCTACTCCGCTATCTCTATAAACATGGAAATGTGTACACCGCCTTCTGTATAAACATGAAAATATCTACACTGCCATCTGTATAAACACGGAAATAACTACACCTCTATCTCTATAAACATGGAAATATGTACACTGCCGTCTGTATATACATGGAAATAGCTACAGAGTCATCTGTATAAACGTGGAAACATGTACACCACTATCTGTATAAACGTGGAAATATCTACACTGCCATCTGTATAAACATGGAAATATCTACACAGCCATCTCTATAAACATGGAAATATCTACAACGCTACCTCTATAAACATGGAAATAACCACACCACTATCTGCATAAACATGGAAATATCTACACTGCCATCTGTATACACATGGAAATATCTTCACAGTCATCTGTATAAAGATGGAAATATCTACAACGTTATCTGTATAAACATGGAAATATCTTCACCGCTATCTGTATAAAGGCGGAAATATCTACACCGCAATCTGTGGAAATATGGAAATATCTACACATCTATCTCTGTAAATATGGAAATATCTACTCCGCTATCTATATAAACATGGGAATATCTACACCGCTGTCTGTCTAAACATGGAAATATCTACACCATGATCTGTATAAACATGGATATATCTACACCGCTATCTGTATAAACATGGAAACATCTACACCACTATCTGTATAAACATGGAAATATCTACACCGCTATCTGTATAAATGTGGAAATATCTACACCGCTATTTCTATAAACATGGAAATGCCTACACCGCTATCTGTATAAACATGGAAATATCTACATGGCTATTTCTATAAATATGGAAATGTCTGCCCCACCATCTGTATAAACATGGAAATATCTTCACAGTCATCTGTATAAACATAGAAATATCCACACCACTATCTGTATAAACACGGAAATATCTACACTGCCATCTGTATAAACATGGAAATATGTACACAGCCATCTCTAGAAACATGGAAATATCTACATGACTATCTGAATAAACATGAAAATAGCTAAACCGCTATCTGTGTAAACATGGAAATATCTACACCGCCATTTGTAAAAATATGGAAATATCTACACAGTCATCTGTAGAAACATGGAAATATCTGCACCACCATATGTACACAAATGGAAATATCTCCACCGCTATCTGTGTAAACATAGAAATATCTACACCGCTATCTGTATAAACATGGTAATATCTACACCGCTATCTGCATATACCGCTATCTGCATATACTTGAAAATAACTACACCACCATCTCTATAAACATCGAAATATCTCCACCGCTATCTGTATAAACATGGAAATATCTCCACCGCTCTCTCTATAAACATAGAAATATCTACACCGCTATCTGTATAAACATGGTAATATCTACACCGCTATCTGTAAAAACATGGAAATATCTACACCGCTATCTGTATAAACATGCAAATATCTACAGCTCTATCTGTATAAACATGGAAATATCTCCACCGCTATCTGTATAAACATGGAAATATCTTCACTGTTATCTTTATATACATGTAAATATCTACACCACAATCTGTATAAACATGCAAATATCTACAACACTATCTGTGTAAACAAGGAAATATGTACACAGCTGTCTGTTTAAACATGGAAATATGTACACCGCAATCTGTGTGAAGATGGAAATATCTACACTGCAATCTTTGCAAATATGGAAATATCTACACCTCTATCTCTGCAAACATGGAAATATCTACACCACTCCCTTTATAAACATGGAAATACCTACACCGCTATCTGTATAAACATGGAAATATCTACACCACAATCTGTATAAACATGGATATACCTACACAGCTATCTGTATAAACATGGAAATATCTACACCACTCTCTGTATAAACATGGAAATATCTACTCCGCTATCTGTATAAACATGGGAATATCTACACCACTATCTGTATACACATGGAAATGTCTACACCGCTATCTGTATAAACATGGAAATATCTACATGGCCATCTCCATATACATGGAACTATCTACCCCGACATCTGTATAAACATGGAAATACCTACACCACTATCTGAAGAAACATGGAAATATCTACACAACTGTCATTATAAACATGGAAATACCTACACCTCCATCTCTATACACATGGAAATATTTACACCGCTATCTCTCTAAACATAGAAATATCAACACCGCCATCTCTGTAAACATGGAAATATCTATATCGCCTTCCGAATGAACATGGAAATATCTACAGCGCCATCTGTATAAACATGGAAATATCTAAACTGCCATCTGAGGAAAATGGAAATATGTACACCACGATCTGTATAAACATGGAAATATGAACACCGCTACCTGTATAAACATGGAAATATCTACACGGCTCTCTGTATAAACATAGAAACATCTACAACACGATCTCTATAAACAAGGAAATATCTCCACCGCTATCTGTATTAACATGGAAATATCTACACCGCCATCTGTATAAACATGGAAATATCTACACAGTCATCTCTATAAAAATGGAAATATCTACACCACCATCTCTATATACATGAAAATATCTACACCGCCATCTCCATAAACATGGAACAATCTACACCGCTATCTGCATAAACATGGAAATAACAACACAGCTATCTGTATAAACATGGAAATACCTAAACCACTCTCTCTATAAACATGGAAATAACTATAATGCTATCTGTGTAAACATGGAAATGCCTACAGAGCTATCTGTGTAAACATGGAAATATCTACAACGCTATCTGAATAAACATGGAAATATCCACACCGCAATCAGTTCAAAGATGGAAATAACTACACCGCTATCTGTGTAAACATGGTAATATCTACACCGCTATCTGTATAAACATGGAAATATCTACACTGATATCTGTATAAACATGGAAATATCTACACAGCCATCTCTATATACATGGAAATATCTACACAGTCATCTCTATAAACATGGAAATATCGACACCACCATCTGCTTAAACATGGAAATATCTACACTGCCATCTGTATGCACATGGAAATAACTAAACCGCTATGTGTATAAACAAGGAAATATCTACACTGCCATCTCTATGAAGATGGAAATATCTACACCGCGAGCTGTAGAAACATGGAAATATCTACACCACTATCTGTATAAAGTTGGAAATATCTACACCGCTATCAGTATAAACATGGAAATAACTTCACCGCCATCTGTATAAAGATGGAAATAGATACACAGTCATCTGTATAAACATGGAAATATCTACACCGCCATCTCTATAAACATGAAAACATCTACACCGCCATTTTCAGAAACATGGATGAATCTACACCGCCATCTGTAAAAACATGGAAATATCTACACCACTATCTGTATAAACTTGGAAATATCTTCACTGCTATCTGTATAAACATGGAAATATCTACACCGCCATCTGTATAAAGATGGAAATATCTACACCGCAATCTGTATAAATATGGAAATAGCTACACCGATATCTCTATAGACATGGAAATATCTACACCGCTATCTGTATAAACATGGAAATATCTACACCGCCATCTGTATAAAGATGGAAATATCTACACCGCAATCTGTATAAATATGGAAATAGCTACACCGATATCTCTATAGACATGGAAATATCTACACCGCTATCTGTATAAACATGGAAATATCTACACTGCCATCTGTATAAAGATGGAAATATCTACACCACGAGCTGTATACACATGGAAATATCTACAACGCTATCTGTATAAACATGGAAATACCAACACCGCTATCTGTATAAACATGGAAATATCTACACCGCTATCTCTATAAACATGAAAATACTTACACCACGATATCTATAAACATGGAAATATCTACACCGCTATCTCTATAAACATGGAAATATCTACACTGCCATCTGTATAAAGATGGAAATATCTACACCGCGAGCTACGTAAACATGGAAATATCTACACCGCTATATGTATAAACATGAAAATATTTACTCCACCATCTCTGTAAACATGGAAATATTTACACCGTTATCTCTATAAACATAGAAATAACTACAGAGCCATCTCTATAAACATGGAAATATCTACACAGCCATCTGCATAAACATGGAAATATCTAAACAGACATCTGTAGAAAGATGGAAATGTCTACAAAGCGATCTGTATAAACATGGGAATTTCTACACCGCTACCTGCATAAACGTGGAAATATCTACACCGCTATCTGTATCAACATGGAAATCACTACACCGCAATCTGTATAAACTTGGAAATATCTACAATGGTATCTCTGTAAAGATGGAAATATCTACACAGCTATCTGTGGAATCTTGAAAATATCTAAACCGCTATCTGAGTAAATTTGTCAATAACTACAGCGCAATCTGTGCAAAGTTGGAAATATCTACACCGCTATCTCTGTAAACATGGAAATATCTACTCCACTATCTGTATAAACATGGAAATATCTACACTGCCATCTGTATAAACATGGAAATATCTACATCGCCATCTGTATAAACATGGAAATATCTACACCGCCATCTGTACACTCATGGAAATATCTAAAGAGCCATCTATATAAACATGGAAATATCTACACCGCTATCTCTATAAACATGGAAATGTCTACATCACTATCTGTATAAACAGGGAAATATCTCCACTGCTATCTGTATAAACATGGAAATATCTACACCGCTATCTCTATAAACTTGTAAATAACTACAACGCTATCTGTGTAAACATGGAAATATCTACACAGCTATCTGTGTAAACTTGGAAATATCTACACAGCTATCTTTGTAAAATTGGAAATATCTACACAGCAATCTGTGCAAAGATTGAAATATCTACACTGATATCTCTGTAAACATGGAAATATCTACACCGCTATCTGTATAAACATGGAAATATATATACCGCTGTCTCTATAAACAGGGAAATATCTCCACCGCTATCTGTATAAACATTAAAATACCTACAACGCTATCTGTATAAACATGGACATATCTACACAGCAGTCTGTATAAACATGGAAATATCCACAATGCTATGTGTGTAAACATGGAAATATCTACACAGCTATCTGTGTAAACTTGGAAATATCTACACAGATATCTGCGTAAACATGGAAATATCTACACGGCAAACTGTGCAAAGATGGAAAGAACTACACCGCTATCTCTGTAAAAATGGAAATATCTACACCGCTACCTGTATAAACATGGAAATATCTACACCACTGTCTGTATAAACAAGGAAATATCTCCACCGCCATCTGTAGAAACATGGAAACATCTACACCGTTATCTGTTTAAATATGGAAATACCTACACCGCTTTCTCTATAAACATGGAAATATCTACACTGCAATCTCTAAATACATGGAAATATCTACACCGCCATCTGTATAAACATGAAAATATCTACACCGCCGTCTTCAGAAACATGGATGTATCTACACCGCCGTCTGTATAAACATGGAAATATCTACACAACTATCTGTATAAACATGGAAATATCTTCACTGCTATCTGTATAAACATGGAAATACCTACACCACCATCTGCATAAAGATCGAAATATCTACACCGCAATCTGTATAAATATGGAAATACCTACACCGCTATCTCTATAGACATGGAAATATCTACACCGCTATCTGTATAAACATGGAAATATCTACACTGCCATCTGTATAAAGATGGAAATATCTACACCGCAAGCTGTAGAACCATGGAAATATCTACAGCGCTATCTCTATAAACATGGAAATAGCAACACCGCTATCTGTATCAACATGGAAATATCTACAACGCTATCTCAATAAACATGAAAATAGTTACACCACGATCTCTATAAACATGGAAATATTTACACCGCTATCTCTTTAAACATGGAAATACCTACACAACTTGCACTATAAAGATGAAACTATCTACACATCTATCTGTGTAAACTTGGAAATATCTACACCGCAATCTGTGTAAGCATGGAAATAACTACAACGCTATCTATGTAAACATGGAAATATTTAAAACGCTATCTATGTAAACAGGGAAATATCTATAAAGCTATCTGTAAAACGTGAAAATATCTACACCGCTATCTGTATAAACGATGAAATATCTAAACCGCTATCTGTATAAATGTGGAAATACCTACAACGCTATCTGTATAAACGTGGAAATATCTACATTTCTATCTTTATAAACGTGGAAATACCTTCACCACTCTCTGTATAACCCTGAAAATATCTACACCGCTATCTGTATCAACATGTAAATAACTACACCGCTATCTTTATAAACATGGAAATATCTACAATGCTATCTCTGTACACATGGAAATATCTACAGAGCTATCTGTATCAACATGGAAATAACTACACCGCAATCTGTATAAACATGGAAATATCTACAATGCTATCTCTGTAAACATGGAAATATCTCCACAGCTATCTGTGTAAACTTGGAAATATCTACACCGCTATCTGTGTATTTTGGCAATACCTACAGCGCAATCTGTGCAAAGATTGAAATATCTACACCGCTATCTCTGTAAACATGGAAATATCTACACCGCTATCTGTATAAACATGGGAATATCTACACTGCCATCTGTATAAACATGGAAATATCTACAGCGCCATCTGTATAAACATGGTAATATCTACACCGCCATGTGTATACACATGGAAATATCAACCGAGCCATCTGTATAAACATGGAAATATCTACACTGCTATCTCTATAAACATGGAAATATCTACACCGCTATCTGTGTAAACTTGGAAATATCTACACAGATTTCTGTGTAAAAATGGAAATATCTACACAGCAATCTGTGCAAAGATGGAAATACCTACACCGCAGTCTCTATAAACATGTAAATATCTACACCGCTGTCTGTATAAACATGGAAATATCTACACCGCTATCTGTATAAACATGGAAATTTTTACACCGCTATCTGTATAAACATGGAAATATCTACACCGCTATCTGTATAAACATGGAAAGATCGACACCGCTATCTGTATAAACATGGAAATATCTACAACGCTATCTGTGTAACCATGGAAATATCTACACAGCAATCTGTGTAAACTTGGAAAAATCTACACAGCTATGTGTTTAAAAATGGAAATATCTACACGGCAATCTGTGCAAATATGGAAATATCTACACCGCTATCTCTGTAAACATGGAAATATCTACACCGCTATCTATATAAACATGGAAATATCTACACCTTTAACTGTATAAACAAGGAAATACGTACACCGCCATTTTTAGAAACATGGAAATATCTACAGCGCCATCTGTATAAACATGGAAATACCTACACCACTTCGTGTATAAATATGGAAATGACTACACCGCTATCTCTATAAACATGGAAATACCTACACCACTTACACTATAAACTTGGAAATATCTACACCGAAATCTCTGTAAACATGGAAATATCTACACCGCCATCTTTGTAAACATGTAAATATCTACACCGCCATCTTCAGAAACATGGCTGTATCTACAACGGCATCTGCTTAAACATGGAAATATATACACCACTATCTGTATAAAGATGGAAATATCTTCACTGCCATCTGTATAAAGATGGAAATATCTGCACTGCAAGCTGTATAAACATGAAAATATCTACACCGCTATCTGTATAAACATGGAAATACCAACAAAGCTATCTGAATAAACATGGAATTATCTACACCACCATCTGTATAAACATGCAAATATCTACAACACTATCTGTGTAAACAAGGAAATATGTACACAGCTGTCTGTTTAAACATGGAAATATGTACACCGCAATCTGTGTGAAGATGGAAATATCTACACTGCAATCTTTGCAAATATGGAAATATCTACACCTCTATCTCTGCAAACATGGAAATATCTACACCACTCCCTTTATAAACATGGAAATACCTACACCGCTATCTGTATAAACATGGAAATATCTACACCACAATCTGTATAAACATGGATATACCTACACAGCTATCTGTATAAACATGGAAATATCTACACCACTCTCTGTATAAACATGGAAATATCTACTCCGCTATCTGTATAAACATGGGAATATCTACACCACTATCTCTATACACATGGAAATGTCTACACCGCTATCTGTATAAACATGGAAATATCTACATGGCCATCTCCATATACATGGAACTATCTACCCCGACATCTGTATAAACATGGAAATACCTACACCACTATCTGAAGAAACATGGAAATATCTACACAACTGTCATTATAAACATGGAAATACCTACACCTCCATCTCTATACACATGGAAATATTTACACCGCTATCTCTCTAAACATAGAAATATCAACACCGCCATCTCTGTAAACATGGAAATATCTATATCGCCTTCCGAATGAACATGGAAATATCTACAGCGCCATCTGTATAAACATGGAAATATCTAAACTGCCATCTGAGGAAAATGGAAATATGTACACCACGATCTGTATAAACATGGAAATATGAACACCGCTACCTGTATAAACATGGAAATATCTACACGGCTCTCTGTATAAACATAGAAACATCTACAACACGATCTCTATAAACAAGGAAATATCTCCACCGCTATCTGTATTAACATGGAAATATCTACACCGCCATCTGTATAAACATGGAAATATCTACACAGTCATCTCTATAAAAATGGAAATATCTACACCACCATCTCTATATACATGAAAATATCTACACCGCCATCTCCATAAACATGGAACAATCTACACCGCTATCTGCATAAACATGGAAATAACAACACAGCTATCTGTATAAACATGGAAATACCTAAACCACTCTCTCTATAAACATGGAAATAACTATAATGCTATCTGTGTAAACATGGAAATGCCTACAGAGCTATCTGTGTAAACATGGAAATATCTACAACGCTATCTGAATAAACATGGAAATATCCACACCGCAATCAGTTCAAAGATGGAAATAACTACACCGCTATCTGTGTAAACATGGTAATATCTACACCGCTATCTGTATAAACATGGAAATATCTACACTGATATCTGTATAAACATGGAAATATCTACACAGCCATCTCTATATACATGGAAATATCTACACAGTCATCTCTATAAACATGGAAATATCGACACCACCATCTGCTTAAACATGGAAATATCTACACTGCCATCTGTATGCACATGGAAATAACTAAACCGCTATGTGTATAAACAAGGAAATATCTACACTGCCATCTCTATGAAGATGGAAATATCTACACCGCGAGCTGTAGAAACATGGAAATATCTACACCACTATCTGTATAAAGTTGGAAATATCTACACCGCTATCAGTATAAACATGGAAATAACTTCACCGCCATCTGTATAAAGATGGAAATAGATACACAGTCATCTGTATAAACATGGAAATATCTACACCGCCATCTCTATAAACATGAAAACATCTACACCGCCATTTTCAGAAACATGGATGAATCTACACCGCCATCTGTAAAAACATGGAAATATCTACACCACTATCTGTATAAACTTGGAAATATCTTCACTGCTATCTGTATAAACATGGAAATATCTACACCGCCATCTGTATAAAGATGGAAATATCTACACCGCAATCTGTATAAATATGGAAATAGCTACACCGATATCTCTATAGACATGGAAATATCTACACCGCTATCTGTATAAACATGGAAATATCTACACTGCCATCTGTATAAAGATGGAAATATCTACACCACGAGCTGTATACACATGGAAATATCTACAACGCTATCTGTATAAACATGGAAATACCAACACCGCTATCTGTATAAACATGGAAATATCTACACCGCTATCTCTATAAACATGAAAATACTTACACCACGATATCTATAAACATGGAAATATCTACACCGCTATCTCTATAAACATGGAAATATCTACACTGCCATCTGTATAAAGATGGAAATATCTACACCGCGAGCTATGTAAACATGGAAATATCTACACCGCTATATGTATAAACATGAAAATATTTACTCCACCATCTCTGTAAACATGGAAATATTTACACCGTTATCTCTATAAACATAGAAATAACTACAGAGCCATCTCTATAAACATGGAAATATCTACACAGCCATCTGCATAAACATGGAAATATCTAAACAGACATCTGTAGAAAGATGGAAATGTCTACAAAGCGATCTGTATAAACATGGGAATTTCTACACCGCTACCTGCATAAACGTGGAAATATCTACACCGCTATCTGTATCAACATGGAAATCACTACACCGCAATCTGTATAAACTTGGAAATATCTACAATGGTATCTCTGTAAAGATGGAAATATCTACACAGCTATCTGTGGAATCTTGAAAATATCTAAACCGCTATCTGAGTAAATTTGTCAATAACTACAGCGCAATCTGTGCAAAGTTGGAAATATCTACACCGCTATCTCTGTAAACATGGAAATATCTACTCCACTATCTGTATAAACATGGAAATATCTACACTGCCATCTGTATAAACATGGAAATATCTACATCGCCATCTGTATAAACATGGAAATATCTACACCGCCATCTGTACACTCATGGAAATATCTAAAGAGCCATCTATATAAACATGGAAATATCTACACCGCTATCTCTATAAACATGGAAATGTCTACATCACTATCTGTATAAACAGGGAAATATCTCCACTGCTATCTGTATAAACATGGAAATATCTACACCGCTATCTCTATAAACTTGTAAATAACTACAACGCTATCTGTGTAAACATGGAAATATCTACACAGCTATCTGTGTAAACTTGGAAATATCTACACAGCTATCTTTGTAAAATTGGAAATATCTACACAGCAATCTGTGCAAAGATTGAAATATCTACACTGATATCTCTGTAAACATGGAAATATCTACACCGCTATCTGTATAAACATGGAAATATATATACCGCTGTCTCTATAAACAGGGAAATATCTCCACCGCTATCTGTATAAACATTAAAATACCTACACCGCTATCTGTATAAACATGGACATATCTACACAGCAGTCTGTATAAACATGGAAATATCCACAACGCTATGTGTGTAAACATGGAAATATCTACACAGCTATCTGTGTAAACTTGGAAATATCTACACAGATATCTGCGTAAACATGGAAATATCTACACGGCAAACTGTGCAAAGATGGAAAGAACTACACCGCTATCTCTGTAAAAATGGAAATATCTACACCGCTACCTGTATAAACATGGAAATATCTACACCACTGTCTGTATAAACAAGGAAATATCTCCACCGCCATCTGTAGAAACATGGAAACATCTACACCGTTATCTGTTTAAATATGGAAATACCTACACCGCTTTCTCTATAAACATGGAAATATCTACACTGCAATCTCTAAATACATGGAAATATCTACACCGCCATCTGTATAAACATGAAAATATCTACACCGCCGTCTTCAGAAACATGGATGTATCTACACCGCCGTCTGTATAAACATGGAAATATCTACACAACTATCTGTATAAACATGGAAATATCTTCACTGCTATCTGTATAAACATGGAAATACCTACACCACCATCTGCATAAAGATCGAAATATCTACACCGCAATCTGTATAAATATGGAAATACCTACACCGCTATCTCTATAGACATGGAAATATCTACACCGCTATCTGTATAAACATGGAAATATCTACACTGCCATCTGTATAAAGATGGAAATATCTACACCGCAAGCTGTAGAACCATGGAAATATCTACAGCGCTATCTCTATAAACATGGAAATAGCAACACCGCTATCTGTATCAACATGGAAATATCTACAACGCTATCTCAATAAACATGAAAATAGTTACACCACGATCTCTATAAACATGGAAATATTTACACCGCTATCTCTTTAAACATGGAAATACCTACACAACTTGCACTATAAAGATGAAACTATCTACACATCTATCTGTGTAAACTTGGAAATATCTACACCGCAATCTGTGTAAGCATGGAAATAACTACAACGCTATCTATGTAAACATGGAAATATTTAAAACGCTATCTATGTAAACAGGGAAATATCTATAAAGCTATCTGTAAAACGTGAAAATATCTACACCGCTATCTGTATAAACGATGAAATATCTAAACCGCTATCTGTATAAATGTGGAAATACCTACAACGCTATCTGTATAAACGTGGAAATATCTACATTTCTATCTTTATAAACGTGGAAATACCTTCACCACTCTCTGTATAACCCTGAAAATATCTACACCGCTATCTGTATCAACATGTAAATAACTACACCGCTATCTTTATAAACATGGAAATATCTACAATGCTATCTCTGTACACATGGAAATATCTACAGAGCTATCTGTATCAACATGGAAATAACTACACCGCAATCTGTATAAACATGGAAATATCTACAATGCTATCTCTGTAAACATGGAAATATCTCCACAGCTATCTGTGTAAACTTGGAAATATCTACACCGCTATCTGTGTATTTTGGCAATACCTACAGCGCAATCTGTGCAAAGATTGAAATATCTACACCGCTATCTCTGTAAACATGGAAATATCTACACCGCTATCTGTATAAACATGGGAATATCTACACTGCCATCTGTATAAACATGGAAATATCTACAGCGCCATCTGTATAAACATGGTAATATCTACACCGCCATGTGTATACACATGGAAATATCAACCGAGCCATCTGTATAAACATGGAAATATCTACACTGCTATCTCTATAAACATGGAAATATCTACACCGCTATCTGTGTAAACTTGGAAATATCTACACAGATTTCTGTGTAAAAATGGAAATATCTACACAGCAATCTGTGCAAAGATGGAAATACCTACACCGCAGTCTCTATAAACATGTAAATATCTACACCGCTGTCTGTATAAACATGGAAATATCTACACCGCTATCTGTATAAACATGGAAATTTTTACACCGCTATCTGTATAAACATGGAAATATCTACACCGCTATCTGTATAAACATGGAAAGATCGACACCGCTATCTGTATAAACATGGAAATATCTACAACGCTATCTGTGTAACCATGGAAATATCTACACAGCAATCTGTGTAAACTTGGAAAAATCTACACAGCTATGTGTTTAAAAATGGAAATATCTACACGGCAATCTGTGCAAATATGGAAATATCTACACCGCTATCTCTGTAAACATGGAAATATCTACACCGCTATCTATATAAACATGGAAATATCTACACCTTTAACTGTATAAACAAGGAAATACGTACACCGCCATTTTTAGAAACATGGAAATATCTACAGCGCCATCTGTATAAACATGGAAATACCTACACCACTTCATGTATAAATATGGAAATGACTACACCGCTATCTCTATAAACATGGAAATACCTACACCACTTACACTATAAACTTGGAAATATCTACACCGAAATCTCTGTAAACATGGAAATATCTACACCGCCATCTTTGTAAACATGTAAATATCTACACCGCCATCTTCAGAAACATGGCTGTATCTACAACGGCATCTGCTTAAACATGGAAATATATACACCACTATCTGTATAAAGATGGAAATATCTTCACTGCCATCTGTATAAAGATGGAAATATCTGCACTGCAAGCTGTATAAACATGAAAATATCTACACCGCTATCTGTATAAACATGGAAATACCAACAAAGCTATCTGAATAAACATGGAATTATCTACACCACCATCTGTATAAACATGCAAATATCTACACGGAAATCTGTATAAACATGGAAATATCTAGAGAGTCATCTCTATAAACATGGAAATATCTACACCGCTATCTGTATAAACATGGAAATACTGACACCGCTATCTGTATAAACATGGAAATATCTGCACCGCTATCTTTTTAAACATGGAAATATCTGCAACTCTAGCTGTGTAAACATCGAAATACCTACACGGCTATCTGTGTAAACATGGAAATATCTGCACCGCTATCTGTATAAAGATGGAAATATCTACACCACTATCTGAAAAACGTGGAAATATCTACACAGCTCTCTGTATAAACGTGGAAATATCTACACCGATATCTGTATAAACATGGAAATATGTACACCGCTATCTTTATAAACAAGGAAATATCTACACCGCCATCTGTATAAACATGGAAATATCAACAACGCCATTTGTATAAACATGGAAATATCTTCACCGCTATCCGTATAAATACGGAAATATCTACACCGCATTCTTTATAAACTTGGAAATATCTTAACCACTATCTTCATAAACATGGAAATATCTACACCGTTATCTCTATAAACATGGAAATATCTTTGCCGCCATCTGTATAAACATGCAAATACCTACCCAGTCATCTGCATAAACATGGAAATATCTACACCACCATCTCTATAAACATGGAAATATCTGCACCACTATATGTATATACATGGAAATATCTACACAGACATTTGTATGAACATGGAAATATCTTCACTGCTGTCTCTATAAAGATGGAAATATCTATACCACTATCTGTGTAAACAACGAAATATCTACACCGCTATCTGTATAAACATAGAATTATCTCCACCGCTATCTGTATGAACAAGGAAATATCTCCACCGCTATCTGTACAAAAATGGAAATACCTACACCTGTATCTGTATCAACATGGAAATACCTAAACCACTATCTGTATAAACAATGAAATATCTACAACGCTATCTGTGTAAACATGGAAATATCTACACAGCTGTCTGTAAAACGTGGAAATATCTACACAACTATCTGTATAAACGTGGAAATATCTAAACCGCTATCTGTATAAATGTGGAAATATCTTCAACGCTATCTGTATAAACGTGGAAATATCTACATCGCTTTCTGTATAAACGTGGAAATACCTTCACCGCTATCTCTATAAACCTGGAAATATCTACACCGCTATCTGTATCAACATGGAAATAACTACACCGCTATCTGTATAAACATGGAAATATCCACAATGCTATCTCTGTAAACATGGAAATATCTACACAGCTATCTGTGTAAACTTGGAAATATCTACACCGCTATCTGTGTAAAGTTCGCAATATCTACACCGCAATCTGTGCAAAGATGGAAATATCTACTCCGCTATCTCTGTAAACAAAGAAATATCTACACCGCTATATGCATAAACATGGAAATACCTACACCGCTATCTCTATAAACATGGAAATATGTACACCACCATCTCTATAAACATGGAAATACTTTCAAAATTATCTGTATAAACATGGAAATATCTACACCGCCATCTGTATAAACATGGAAATATCCACACAGCCATCTGTATATATATGGAAATATCTACACCACCATCTGCATATCCATGGAAATATCTGTGCTGCCATCTGTATAAACTTGGAAATATCTACACGGCCATCTGTGTATAGATGGAAATATCAACACTGCCATCTGTACAAACATGGAAATATCTACACCGCTATCTCTATAAACATGGAAATAACTACACCGCTATGTGTATTAACGTGGAAATATCTCCATTGCTATCTGTATAAACATGGACAAATCTCCACCGCAATATGTATAAACAAGAAAATATCTACACTTCTATCTCTATAAACATGGAAATACCTACACTGCCATCTGTACAAACATGGAAATATCTACACAGTCATCTGTAGAAACATGGAAATATCTACACCGCTATCTCTATAAACATGGAAATAACTACACCGCTATCTCTATAAACATGGAAATATCTACACAGCTATCTCCATCAACATGGAAATATACACACCGCCATCTCTTTAAACATGGAGGTATCTACAACGCCATCTACATAAACAAGAAAATATCTACACTGCCATCTACATAAACATGGAAATATCTACACCGCCATCTCTATAAACATGGAAATATCTACACTGCCATTTGTAGAAAGATGGAAATATCTACACCGCCATCTGTATAAACGTGGAAATACCTACACCGCTATCTGTATAAACATGGAAATATCTACACCGCAATCTGTATAAACATGGAAATATCTACACCGCTCTCTGTATAAATATGAAATATCTAAACCGCTATCTCTATAAAAGTGGAAATATCTACACTGCTATCTGTATAAACATGGAAATATCTACAACGCTATCTGTATAAACATGGAAATATCCTCACTGATATCTCTATGAACATTGATATATCTACACCGCTATCTCTATAAACATGGAAATATCTACACCGCCATCTCTATAAACATGGAAATATCTACACTGCCATTTGTAGAAAGATGGAAATATCTACACCGCCATCTGTATAAACGTGGAAATACCTACACCGCTATCTGTATAAACATGGAAATATCTACACCGCAATCTGTATAAACATGGAAATATCTACACCGCTCTCTGTATAAATATGAAATATCTAAACCGCTATCTCTATAAAAGTGGAAATATCTACACTGCTATCTCTATAAACATGGAAATATCCTAACTGCTATCTCTATGCACATTGATATATCTACACCGCTATCTCTATAAACATGGAATTATCTACACCGCCATCTCTTTTAACATGGAAATATCTACACCGTCATCTGTATAAACATGGAAATATCTACACCGCTATCTGTAAAGACATGGAAATATCTACACCGCGATCTGTATAAACATGGAAATATCTACACCGCGATCTGTATAAACATGGAAATATCTAAACCGCTATCTGTGTAAACATGGAAATATCTACACAGCTATCTCTATAAACATGGAAATATCTACACCGCCATCTGTATAAACATGGAAATACCTACAAAGTCATCTGTATAAACATGGAAATATCTACACAGCCATCTGTATAAACATGGAAATATCTACACAGCCATCTGTATAAACCTGGAAATATCTGCACTGTCATCTATATAAACATGGAAATATCTACAGAGAACTCTGTATAAACATGGAAATATCGGCACAGCCATCTGTATAAACATGGAAATATCTACAACGCTATCTGTATAAACATGGAAATATCTACACCATTATGTGTATTAACGTGGAAATATCTCCATTGCTATCTGTATAAACATGGACAAATCTCCACCGCAATATGTATAAACATGAAAATATCTACACTTCTATCTCTATAAACATGGAAATATTGACACTGCCATCTGTACAAACATGGAAATATCTACACAGTCATCTGTAGAAACATGGAAATATCTACACCGCTATCTCTATAAACATGGAAATAACTACACCGCTATCTCTATAAACATGGAAATATCTACACTGCCATCTGTACAAACATGGAAATATCTACACAGTCATCTGTAGAAACATGTAAATATCTACACCACTATCTCTATAAACATGGAAATAACTACACCGCTATCTCTAAAAACTTGGAAATATCTACACCGCTATCTCCATCAACATGGAAATATACACACCGCCATCTCTTTAAACATGGAGGTATCTACAACGCCATCTACATAAACAAGAAAATATCTACACTGCCATCTATATAAACATGGAGATATCTACACCGCCATCTCTATAAACATGGAAATATCTACACTGCCATTTGTAGAAAGATGGAAATATCTACACCGCCATCTGTATAAACGTGGAAATACCTACACCGATATCTGTATAAACATGGAAATATCTACACCGCAATCTGTATAAACATGGAAATATCTACACCGCTCTCTGTATAAATATGAAATATCTAAACCGCTATCTCTATAAAAGTGGAAATATCTACACTGCTATCTGTATAAACATGGAAATATCCTCACTGCTATCTCTATGCACATTGATATGTCTACACCGCTATCTCTATAAACATGGAAATATCTACACCGCCATCTCTATAAACATGGAAATATCTACACCGTCATCTGTATAAACATGGAAATATCTACACCGCTATCTGTAAAGACATGGAAATATCTACACCGCGATCTGTATAAACATGGAAATATCTACACCGCGATCTGTATAAATATGGAAATATCTAAACCGCTATCTGTGTAAACATGGAAATATCTACACAGCTATCTCTATAAACATGGAAATATCTACACCGCCATCTGTATAAACATGGAAATACCTACAAAGTCATCTGTATAAACATGGAAATATCTACACAGCCATCTGTATAAACATGGAAATATCTACACAGCCATCTGTATAAACCTGGAAATATCTGCACTGTCATCTATATAAAAATGGAAATATCTACAGAGAACTCTGTATAAACATGGAAATATCGGCACAGCCATCTGTATAAACATGGAAATATCTACAACGCTATCTGTATAAACATGGAAATATCTACACCACTATGTGTATTAACGTGGAAATATCTCCATTGCTATCTGTATAAACATGGACAAATCTCCACCGCAATATGTATAAACATGAAAATATCTACACTTCTATCTCTATAAACATGGAAATATCGACACTGCCATCTGTACAAACATGGAAATATCTACACAGTCATCTGTAGAAACATGGAAATATCTACACCGCTATCTCTATAAACATGGAAATAACTACACCGCTATCTCTATAAACATGGAAATATCTACACCGCTATCTCCATCAACATGGAAATATACACACCGCCATCTCTTTAAACATGGAGGTATCTACAACGCCATCTACATAAAGAAGAAAATATCTACACTGCCATCTATATAAACATGGAAATATCTACACCGCCATCTCTATAAACATGGAAATATCTACACTGCCATTTGTAGAAAGATGGAAATATCTGCACCGCCATCTGTATAAAAGTGGAAATATCTACACCGCTATCTGTATAAACATGGAAATATCTACACCGCAATCTGTATAAACATGGAAATATCTGCACTGCTCTCTGTATAAATATGAAATATCTAAACCGCTATCTCTATAAAAGTGGAAATATCTACACTGCTATCTGTATAAACATGGAAATATCTACAACGCTATCTGTATAAACATGGAAATATCCTCACTGCTATCTCTATGAACATTGATATATCTACACCGCTATCTCTATAAATATGGAAATATCTACACCGCCATCTCTATAAACATGGAAATATCTACACCGTCATCTGTATAAACATGGAAATATCTACACCGCTATCTGTATAAACATGGAAATATCTACACCGCGATCTGTATAAACATGGAAATATCTACACCGCTATCTGTGTAAACATGGAAATATCTACACAGCTATCTCTATAAACATGGAAATATCTACACCGCCATCTGTATAAACATGGAAATACCTACAAAGTCATCTGTATAAACATGGAAATATCTACACAGGCATCTGTATAAACATGGAAATATCTACAGAGCCATCTGTATAAACCTGGAAATATCTGCACTGTCATCTATATAAACATGGAAATGTCTACAGAGAACTCTGAATAAACATGGAAATATCGGCACAGCCATCTGTATAAACATGGAAATATCTACAACGCTATCTGTATAAACATGGAAATATCTACACCATTATGTGTATTAACGTGGAAATATCTCCATTGCTATCTGTATAAACATGGACAAATCTCCACCGCAATATGTATAAACATGAAAATATCTACACTTCTATCTCTATAAACATGGAAATATCGACACTGCCATCTGTACAAACATGGAAATGTCTACACAGTCATCTGTAGAAACATGGAAATATCTACACCGCTATCTCTATAAACATGGAAATAACTACACCGCTATCTTTATAAACATGGAAATATCTACACCGCTATCTCCATCAACATGGAAATATACACACCGCCATCTCTTTAAACATGGAGGTATCTACAACGCCATCTACATAAAAAAGAAAATATCTACACTGCCATCTATATAAACATGGAAATATCTACACCGCCATCTCTATAAACATGGAAATATCTACACTGCCATTTGTAGAAAGATGGAAATATCTGCACCGCCATCTGTATAAAAGTGGAAATATCTACACCGCTATCTGTATAAACATGGAAATATCTACACCGCAATCTGTATAAACATGGAAATATCTACACTGCTCTCTGTAAAAATATGAAATATCTAAACCGCTATCTCTATAAAAGTGGAAATATCTACACTGCTATCTGTATAAACATGGAAATATCTACAACGCTATCTGTATAAACATGGAAATATCCTCACTGCTATCTCTATGAACATTGATATATCTACACAGCTATCTCTATAAACATGGAAATATCTACACCGCCATCTCTATAAACATGGAAATATCTACACTGCCATTTGTAGAAAGATGGAAATATCTACACCGCCATCTGTATAAACGTGGAAATATCTACACCGCTATCTGTATAAATATGGAAATATCTACACCGCGAACTGTATAAACATGGAAATATCTAAACTGCTATCTGTGTAAACATGGAAATATCTACACAGCTATCTCTATGAACATGGAAATATCTACACCGCCATCTGTATAAACATTTAAATACCTACAAAGTCATCTGTATAAACATGGAAATATCTACACAGCCATCTGTATAAACATGGAAATATCTACACAGCCATCTGTGTAAACCTGGAAATATCTGCACTGTCATCTATATAAACATGGAAATATCTACAGAGAACTCTGTATAAACATGGAAATATCGGCACAGCCATCTGTATAAACATGGAAATATCTAGAACGCTATCTGTATAAACATGGTAATATCTACACCGCTTTGTGTATTAACGTGGAAATATCTCCATTGCTATCTGTATAAACATGGACAAATCTCCACCGCAATATGTATAAACAAGAAAATATCTACACTTCTATCTCTATAAACATGGAAATATCTACACTGCCATCTGTACAAACATGGAAATATCTAAACAGTCATCTGTAGAAACATGGAAATATCTACACCGCTATCTCTATAAACATGGAAATAACTACATCGCTATCTCTATAAACATGGAAATATCTACACAGCTATCTCCATCAACATGGAAATATACACACCGCCATCTCTTTAAACATGGAGGTATCTACAACTCCATCTACATAAACAAGAAAATATCTACACTGCCATCTATATAAACATGGAAATATCTACACCGCCATCTCTATAAACATGGAAATATCTACACTGCCATTTGTAGAAAGATGGAAATATCTACACCGCCATCTGTATAAACGTGGAAATACCTACACCGCTATCTGTATAAACATGGAAATATCTACACCGCAATCTGTATAAACATGGAAATATCTACACCGCTCTCTGTATAAATATGAAATATCTAAACCGCTATCTCTATAAAATCGGAAATATCTACACTGCTATCTGTATAAACATGGAAATATCCTCACTGCTATCTCTATGCACATTGATATATCTACACCGCTATCTCTATAAACATGGAAATATCTACACCGCCATCTCTATAAACATGGAAATATCTACACCGTCATCTGTATAAACATGGAATTATCTACACCGCAATCTGTATAAACATGGAAATATCTACACTGCTCTCTGTATAAATATGAAATATCTAAACAGCTATCTCTATAAAAGTGGAAATATCTACACTGCTATCTGTATAAACATGGAAATATCTACAACGCTATCTGTATAAACATGTAAATATCCTCACTGCTATCTCTATGAACATTGATATATCTACACCGCTATCTCTATAAACATGGAAATATCTACACTGCCATCTCTATAAACATGGAAATATCTACACCGTCATCTGTATAAACATGGAAATATCTACACCGCTATCTGTATAAACATGGAAATATCTACACCGCGATCTGTATAAACATGGAAATATCTACACCGCTATCTGTGTAAACATGGAAATATCTACACAGCTATCTCTATAAACATGGAAATATCTACACCGCCATCTGTATAAACATGGAAATACCTACAAAGTCATCTGTATAAACATGGAAATATCTACACAGCCATGTGTATAAACATGGAAATATCTACACAGCCATCTGTATAAACCTGGAAATATCTGCACTGTCATCTATATAAACATGGAAATATCTACAGTGAACTCTGTAGAAACATGGAAATATCGGCACAGCCATCTGTATAAACATGGAAATATCTACAACGCTATCTGTATAAACATGGAAATATCTACACCGCTATGTGTATTAACGTGGAAATATCTCCATTGCTATCTGTATAAACATGGACAAATCTCCACCGCAATATGTATAAACATGAAAATATCTACACTTCTATCTCTATAAACATGGAAATATCTACACTGCCATCTGTACAAACATGGAAATATCTACACAGTCATCTGTAGAAACATGGAAATATCTACACCGCTATCTCTATAAACATGGAAATAACTACACCGCTATCTCTATAAACATGGAAATATCTACACCGCTGTCTCCATCAACATGGAAATATACACACCGCCATCTCTGTAAACATGGAGGTATCTACAACGCCATCTACATAAACAAGAAAATATCTACACTGCCATCTATATAAACATGGAAATATCTACACCACCATCTCTATAAACGTGGAAATATCTACACTGCCATTTGTAGAAAGATGGAAAGATCTACACCGCCATCTGTATAAACGTGGAAATACCTACACCGCTATCTGTATAAACATGGAAATATATACACCGCAATCTGTATAAACATGGAAATATCTACACCGCAATCTGTATAAACATGGAAATATCTACACCGCTCTCTGTATAAATATGAAATATCTAAACCGCTATCTCTATAAAAGTGTAAATATCTACACTGCTATCTGTATAAACATGGAAATATCCTCACTGCTATCTCTATGAACATTGATATATCTACACCGCTATCTCTATAAACATGGAAATATCTACACCGCCATCTCTATAAACATGGAAATATCTACACCGTCATCTGTATAAACATGGAAATATCAACATCGCTATCTGTATAAACATGGAAATATCTACACAGCTATCTCTATAAACATGGAAATATCTACACCGCCATCTGTATAAACATGGAAATACCTACAAAGTCATCTGTATAAACATGGAAATATCTACACAGCTATCTCTATAAACATGGAAATATCTACACCGCCATCTGTATAAACATGGAAATACCTACAAAGTCATCTGTATAAACATGGAAATATCTTCACAGCCATCTGTATAAACATGGAAATATCTACACAGCCATCTGTATAAACCTGGAAATATCTGCACTGTCATCTATATAAACATGGAAATATATACAGTGAACTCTGTAGAAACATGGAAATATCGGCACAGCCATCTGTATAAACATGGAAATATCTACAACGCTATCTGTATAAACATGGAAATATCTACACTGCTATGTGTATTAACGTGGAAATATCTCCATTGCTATCCGTATAAACATGGACAAAACTCCACCGCAATATGTATAAACATGAAAATATCTACACTTCTATCTCTATGAACATGGAAATATCTACACTGCCATCTGTACAAACATGGAAATATCTACACAGTCATCTGTAGAAACATGTAAATATCTACACCGCTATCTCTATAAACATGGAAATAACTACACCGCTATCTCTATAAACTTGGAAATATCTACAACGCTATCTCCATCAACATGGAAATATACACACCGCCATCTCTTTAAACATGGAGGTATCTACAACGCCATCTACATAAAGAAGAAAATATCTACACTGCCATCTATATAAACATTGAAATATCTACACCGCCATCTCTATAAACATGGAAATATCTACACTGCCATTTGTAGAAAGATGGAAATATCTACACCGCCATCTGTATAAACGTGGAAATATCTACACCGCTATCTGTATAAACATGGAAATATCTACACCGCGAACTGTATAAACATGGAAATATCTAAACCGCTATCTGTGTAAACATGGAAATATCTACACAGCTATCTCTATAAACATGGAAATATCTACACCGCCATCTGTATAAACATGGAAATACCTACAAAGTCATCTGTATAAACATGGAAATATCTACACAGCCATCTGTATAAACATGGAAATATCTACACAGCCATCTGTGTAAACCTGGAAATATCTGCACTGTCATCTATATAAACATGGAAATATCTACAGAGAACATTGTATAAACATGGAAATATCGGCACAGCCATCTGTATAAACATGGAAATATCTACAACGCTATCTGTATAAACATGGAAATATCTACACCGCTATGTGTATTAACGTGGAAATATCTCCATTGCTATCTGTATAAACATGGACAAATCTCCACCGCAATATGTATAAACATGAAAATATCTACACTTTTATCTCTATAAACATGGAAATATCTACACTGCCATCTGTACAAACATGGAAATAGCTACACAGTCATCTGTAGAAACATGGAAATATCTACACCGCTATCTCTATAAACATCGAAATAACTACACCGCTATCTCTATAAACATGGAAATATCTACACAGCTATCTCCATCAACATGGAAATATACACACCGCCATCTCTTTAAACATGGTGGTATCTACAACGCCATCTACATAAACAAGAAAATATCTACACTGCCATCTATATAAACATGGAAATATCTACACCGCCATCTCTATAAACATGGAAATATCTACACTGCCATTTGTAGAAAGATGGAAATATCTACACCGCCATCTGTATAAACGTGGAAATACCTACACCGCTATCTGTATAAACATGGAAATATCTACACCGCAATCTGTATAAACATGGAAATATCTACACCGCTCTCTGTATAAATATGAAATATCTAAACCGCTATCTCTATAAAAGGAGAAAAAACTACACTGCTATCTGTATAAACATGGAAATATCCTCACTGCTGTCTCTAAGCACATTGATATATCTACACCGCTATCTCTATAAACATGGAAATATCTACACCGCCATCTCTATAAACATGGAAATATCTACACCGTCATCTGTATAAACATGGAAATATCTACACCGCTATCTGTATAAACATGGAAATATCTACACCGCGATCTGTATGAACATGGAAATATCTACACCGCGATCTGTATAAACATGGAAATATCTAAACCGCTATCTGTGTAAACATGGAAATATCTACACAGCTATCTCTATAAACATGGAAATATCTACACTGCTCTCTGTATAATATGAAATATCTAAACCGCTATCTCTATAAAAGTGGAAATATCTACACTGCTATCTGTATAAACATGGAAATATCTACAACGCTATCTGTATAAACATGGAAATATCCTCACTGCTATCTCTATGAACATTGATATATCTACACCGCTATCTCTATAAACATGGAAATATCTACACCGCCATCTCTATAAACATGGAAATATCTACACCGTCATCTGTATAAACATGGAAATATCTACACCGCTATCTGTATAAACATGGAAATATCTACACCGCGATCTGTATAAACATGGAAATATCTACACCGCTATCTGTGTAAACATGGAAATATCTACACAGCTATCTCTATAAACATGGAAATATCTACACCGCCATCTGTATAAACATGGAAATACCTACAAAGTCATCTGTATAAACATGGAAATATCTTCACAGCCATCTGTATAAACATGGAAATATCTACACAGCCATCTGTATAAACCTGGAAATATCTGCACTCTCATCTATATAAACTTGGAAATATCTACAGTGAACTCTGTAGAAACATGGAAATATCGGCACAGCCATCTGTATAAACATCGAAATATCAACACCACTATCTGTATAAACATGGAAATATCTACACCGCAATCTGTATAAACATGGAAATATCTACACCGCGATCTGTATAAACATGGAAATATCTAAACCGCTATCTGTGTAAACATGGAAATATCTACACAGCTATCTCTATAAACATGGAAATATCTACACCGCGATCTGTATAAACATGGAAATATCTACACCGCTCTCTGTATAAATATGAAATATCTAAACCGCTATCTCTATAAAATCGGAAATATCTACACTGCTATCTGTATAAACATGGAAATATCCTCACTGCTATCTCTATGCACATTGATATATCTACACCGCTATCTCTATAAACATGGAAATATCTACACCGCCATCTCTATAAACATGGAAATATCTACACCGTCATCTGTATAAACATGGAATTATCTACACCGCAATCTGTATAAACATGGAAATATCTACACTGCTCTCTGTATAAATATGAAATATCTAAACAGCTATCTCTATAAAAGTGGAAATATCTACACTGCTATCTGTATAAACATGGAAATATCTACAACGCTATCTGTATAAACATGTAAATATCCTCACTGCTATCTCTATGAACATTGATATATCTACACCGCTATCTCTATAAACATGGAAATATCTACACTGCCATCTCTATAAACATGGAAATATCTACACCGTCATCTGTATAAACATGGAAATATCTACACCGCTATCTGTATAAACATGGAAATATCTACACCGCGATCTGTATAAACATGGAAATATCTACACCGCTATCTGTGTAAACATGGAAATATCTACACAGCTATCTCTATAAACATGGAAATATCTACACCGCCATCTGTATAAACATGGAAATACCTACAAAGTCATCTGTATAAACATGGAAATATCTACACAGCCATGTGTATAAACATGGAAATATCTACACAGCCATCTGTATAAACCTGGAAATATCTGCACTGTCATCTATATAAACATGGAAATATCTACAGTGAACTCTGTAGAAACATGGAAATATCGGCACAGCCATCTGTATAAACATGGAAATATCTACAACGCTATCTGTATAAACATGGAAATATCTACACCGCTATGTGTATTAACGTGGAAATATCTCCATTGCTATCTGTATAAACATGGACAAATCTCCACCGCAATATGTATAAACATGAAAATATCTACACTTCTATCTCTATAAACATGGAAATATCTACACTGCCATCTGTACAAACATGGAAATATCTACACAGTCATCTGTAGAAACATGGAAATATCTACACCGCTATCTCTATAAACATGGAAATAACTACACCGCTATCTCTATAAACATGGAAATATCTACACCGCTGTCT